>NC_142814.1:3132926-3427926 GCF_049724085.1 Artemia sp. Qi Xiang Cuo
TCTTTAAGTTTCAAATTTGAATCTTAACAGAATAAGAGGAATTTGGCTGCACCTCTCGGTACATGCACCATCTCGGTACATGCACCTCTCGGTATGCACCAGGCGATAAGTTACTGAAGAAATCCAGTAACTCACGTTTTTCTTAAAAAATTGATAAGATATATATTTCCTACAAAAAAAAATCTTGTAGCAAATATAATTCAGTGATCCCCACACTAGCTCCATGTCCTATAAAAAAATTGGACTTGGAAGAGTTTTGATTACCCTTCCTAGGGGTTTTTTGCTTCATATGTCAAATTTAACTTTCAAAACATTTATATTTTAATTTATAACGTTTTAAATTGATATTTGTTAAAAGCTTATTTAATATTCTGCTATTTACAATTGGCGCACCGGTTACATCAAGCGTAGGCTACTCGATTTTTTTCATAGCCCTTTTCCTAGTTTTTCCGCTCAATAAATTCCATAATGCTTTTGAGGTTTTGCTTGGAGGAAGAAACAAGATGGGTTTGAAATGATAACACCATCAGAGTGATGATTTTGGATTAATAAGCAGCCTCAACAAGTCAAATTTTAAATACTCTAACCTAGACGTTTTACTTTTTTATCCATCTTTTTAGACTTATACTGGTTCAATTTTGGTCGCAGTGAACCCTTACCAAATTTTGCCGATTTATACTGCGGATCAAATTAAATTATACCGTGAGAAAAAAATTGGAGAACTCCCCCCTCACATTTTTGCAATTGGAGATAATTGTTATACCCAAATGAGACGGCATGGAATGAACCAGTGCGTAGTTATAAGGTAAGAATTACAGATATGTATTAAAAAACGGGGCTAAATTGAAACCGTGATGCCCGTGACTTGTTGAGAAATATAGTTATAGTTTCATGGGGTCACAGAAATATAGTTTATATGTAAAATTAATTAAGTTCATATGTAAGATGTAAAATTAAAACTAATTGTAAAATTCAAACTTAATTTTAAAAAAGGAGGGAAAGCTTTTGCTGTCAAGATTGGTGAGTTTTTTTTAGAAGCCACTTTGACTTGTCCCATTCTAAGATATACTTAGAATACACTTGGTACTCTGAGTTCCTACGGTTGTTATGTTTAAATGTAAGGTAAAGGGCATTTGTGAGGTAAGGATTCATAAATGTTTTAATTATGATTTTGATTTTTTTTTGGGGGGGGGGGTATTAGTTTGTGTAATAGTTAGGTGTATGCAACCGTCCCGCTGCAAGTTTTATTTTTCTTTCTGAGGGATTATATGGAACTTGTTGATGTTTTTCTTCGTTTTTTTTTGGTTTTCTAAGATAAATTAAAAATACACCAAGAATACACTTGATACGGCAAGGACCTAGGGTTGTTTAAAAGTGAATTTAAGAGGTATTTGTTAGGTAAGGGCTCATGGTTTTTGTTGTTGTTGTTATCATAGAATGGGAGATTGAATTTGTTCTTTCGTTTCCTGCTTTTTTTTGTCATGTTTATGGCTATTTACTGGTGGAATAGTTAGGCGTATGCAGCCATCTCGCTGCAAATGTTAGTTCCCTTTTTGAGTGTGTTTATTTTTTTTCCGTAACCATGCAGATTGTTTATTGCTGATAAATTTTGATTTTTTAACTTTAAACTTGATGAACTTTAGTATTTGAAATAAGCATATTCTTTCGATTTATATTGTCGATTTTTTTTTATTTACAGCTTCAGTTACCGTCACCACGGGTCGCTCTTTATCTACAATTCGTTATCACAAACTGCTCGATGTCAAAAATTGAATCTTATAATTTTTTTATTTGTAGGCTACATTGTTCTGCGTTTCTGATATTTCTTAATAAGTCTTTATTTATGATTTTAACTTCATATCTTGTGTTATTTTGGTTCGTCTTGCCCATTGGAGGAGGTATACAACTTGAACAAGGGCCGTACAAAGAGGGACGGGAATTGAGGCTTCGGCCCACCATAGCCCTAAATTTCCTCGAGTTTCTCGGCACTTCTTATTCAAATTATTAAATATTTATTTCTTATTATTTGGTCGGCCGAAAAAACTGTTGCGTACTTGGTTGACTTGAACCCCCTCAATCCCCACCAAAATGTGAAAATTTGATAAGAAACCTGCTTATCGGTTCAAAGGAGGAAGTGAAACATTTGGTGAGGTAAAGGAGATATGAAAAACTTGATCTTAAAGTAGATGCAAATTAAAACAAAAATTTTTTATTTTCACAGTTCAACCCCCCCCCCCCCCACACACACACATATACATCCCATAGAAAGTGAAGAGTATAACTGCATAAATATGCACCCTTCAGCTATGTGAAAAATTTCTTTTTCATCCTCCAGCCATAATCAGAATTGAAGTAGAGTATATACGGCCTTTATATTTCTAATTCTTTTTCCATTTCTTATATTTGATTTTAGTGGAGAATCGGGAGCTGGAAAAACAGAGAGCACAAAGCTGTTGTTACAATACTTAGCAGCTACGAGTGGAAAACACTCTTGGATTGAACAACAAATACTAGAAGCAAACCCGATCTTGGAAGGTGAGTTAGATCCTTATTGCTATAAAAGAGTAGAAGAGGAACACTTATGCCCTTATGCCCTGAATTATTGGATGCTTAAGAAGAAAAAGAACTTTTGTATTTTGTATTGAACAGGAATACTTTTACCCTTTTGGCTTGTCCGTAGTGCTACGGTCTAGTTTCACCTATGCTATGTTGGCCATCAGAGAATAGTGAAAAATCATTAAAATCCCGTGAAAAATTGAAACGGAAGTAAATTCTTTCTTAGAAGCTCAATTGGGCCTTTTAAGGAAGTAAAGTTAGGCATTGTTAGGATATAAAATTGTATCTCTCTCTCTCTGTCTCTCTTTCTCTCTCTCTTTCTCTTCCTCTTCCTCTCTTTCTTCCTGCTGCCCGTTTCTTAGCCCGCTTAAGCGCTTCGTATAGACTTAAGAAGATGTATTAGTCCCTTTCCTGCACTGGTTTGAAACCCATGCTTCTCATAAGGCCATAATAATTTCGATGATTTAAATGATCAAAATTGTAGCTTGGAATGTTACAACGTTAAAAAAAACTATCGTAATGATATTTTGACTGACGAATTTTGAAATTCTGACTTGGACGCTTTGAAATGGACGTGATAGGAGTTTCAGAAACTCATATCCCAGGGGTAGGAAAGATCAAATTAGGTGGTATACAATTTATTCACACAGTTCGGAAGGATAGGGTGATAGGCAGGGAGTAGGGCTCATGACAAGGCCGTACGGAGGGAGTTTTACTTAAAAAAAAATTTCGAGGGGGATTTTACACAAAAAAACCTCAAAAAACGCATAATATCCATTTTTGTTACGTTTTTACGAGTCAGAGAAATATTTCAGAGGGGGTTTAAACCCCCTAATCCTCCCCCCCTCTGGGTACGGCCTTGGCTCATAATGGATGAGGAAGCTGCTAAATATTCCTTAGGTTGGGGCGGTATTAATAATAGAATACTAGTTGCTCAGTTTACGACTAAAGAAAAATTATAATGTATTAGTCATAGTAGTACTGTGGAACCAACTGATGGAGATAGCAGTGACTCGGATGAATTTTATTTACAGATACAGGAATAAACAGACATGATATTTTTTTTAGGGGATTTTAGTGCCCGGGTTGGTAGAAATGGGGATAGATGATGTTCTAGCCCAGATAAATTTTGTATAGGAAAAGAAAATAGTATCATCGTTTTACTTCTGCTATTTTGTAAGCTCAACAATCTAGTTATAACCAATACGGTGCTTGGTCATAAAATGGTCCACAAGCTATTATATTACTCACATGAAGGCAAGACAGCTCACCTTATTGATTATGCTATTGTAAACCGATGACTGGCAGAATCTATACAAGGCACTAGGGTATGGAAGAGTGCTGTTATTGATTTTAAAATTTATGAACACCATCTAGTAGTCTCTAGGGTTAATCTAAATTTGAATTTTAGGAAGGGTAATCACCTTCAAGGAAGTAATAACTTTGGTCGACTCCAGGATAAGAATTTTAGAGAAACTTTTCAGGATCAGTTGACTATTAAACTAGAGAGTCTAAAATTTGATAATGTAAAATATGGATAGAATAATTTTATGAAAACAGTCTGTGAAGTAGCAGATGATGTCTTAGGGAGGAAATTTAGAGGCACAGCTAGGAATATTAGTGAAAATTATTTAAATTTAGTAGAGAAGAGGATGGGTCGGTACAAAAGTTTTTGAGAGATAGATCATGCGAAAGGAATGCAATAAAACTAAAGAAAGCATTAAAATATGAGTTAGGGAGGTGTGAAGTGGAGGCTTTGGATAAAATTGCTGACGATCTAGAAGATGAAGCCAGACGGTGTAATTGTAAAATATTGCATTGGCATGTTAAAAAATTGAGATAAAATAGTCAATCTGGAATTGCCCCAGTTAAAGCTAGGAGCAGGGCCACAACAGGAAAGAGTTTAAGAGAGACGGACAGAAAATTTTGAGAACGTGCTAAGCCGTTATAAAGTTACAGCAAATGATAAAAAAAAGAATTAAAAAGGTTGTGATGGGAGATTTATTTTGTGGGAAAGAATTAGAGACAGTACTGAAAGGATAAAAAATAATGATTCCCCAGGTAATGATAGTATTATAAATGAGTTTTTTAAAAATGGTGGCTGTGAAGTTAGAGAGAAATTACTGAAGAGATTTTGAAAAAAGGGAAGTAGCTAGCTATTTTACGAAAACTTTAATTAAACCCGTATATAAAAAAAGTGATTAGAGTGAATGTAGTAGCTATAGAGACATTAGCCTGGTTTCTATTGGAAGCAAATTACTTGGTATGATGATACTTTTTAGACTTAGAGATATTGTTTATGAAGTTTTAAGAGAAGAACAGAGTGGTTTTAGGAAGAAGAGACGATGCGTTGCCAAAATTTTCACTATTAGATTAATAATTAATAAGTGCCTGAGCTATGAGACCCCTTTAGTCCTCAGTTTCAAGGTAATGAGGAAGTGTTTGATTCAACAGATAGAAAAGATTTAGTGAATGTCCTATCCTTGTACGGTATACTAGATAATAAAGATATTATTACTATATACGAGAATAACATTACTGCGGTAAAAGTAGGAAATGAGGTTAATAGTTGAATTGAATCAGGAGTTAAGCAGGGTGGCGCTCTATCTCTATTTATATAGATCATTTCGATAGATTTTGTCCCAAGGAACATGGCAATGCCTATGAGAGAGCACGAATCAAATGGAAAAGTAAAGACTCCAAGACTTATATAATGTTGATTAGATTATGTTAGATTGACTTAGATTATGTTGATTAACATTTTCATCGAGATGAAAATGTTAGCAAAATGAAGGATTTCTGGAGCTTCTGAGATATTACTTTGCAAGATTAGGTTTGAAAATTACTGTTAAGAAGACTAAGTCGCTTAAACTGAGAATAAGTGAGGGTGAAGAGGAGATGTTGGGTAACGAGAAGATTGATTAAGTGGATAGCTTCAATTACCTATGTTGTATTGTTACTAAAGATGGCGGATGCAGTGAACATGTTAAAGCAGAATAGCCAAGGCCCAGGGAGTCTTTCACAGTTGAAAAAAGTTTGGAAGAATAGAAAGATAAGTCTGATTGCCGAAATTAGAATATTGGTAGCTAGTTGACAGCGGTCAAGCATGGCTCCGAAACATGCGCAAATTGAAAGACAGAAGAGAATTTTTTAGATGATTTCCAGAGGAATTGTTTACGGGTTCTTTTGTTTTATGATTTCCAGAGGAATTGTTTACGGGTTCTTTTGGGTACCCGTATGACTGACTGTATTTCAAATAGTTAACTACTAAAAATGGTAAGGACTATAATGAGAGAATGGTCAAGATGGCTAGGACAAGCTCAACAGATGAAGGATGACAGTTTGCCAAATATCGTGCCTTTCGGCCAGCCATCTAGGGCCTAATGAAAAACAGGTCGCCTCCAAATGGGGTGAGATGAGTTCGTAAGGAAATATTTAAGGATTATTGCAACCTCTGAGGAGGTTGTATATAGGAAGGCTTTGAGGGGGTTGGAATGGAAGATGATAGTGCATAGCTGTGTTAGCCTCAGGAGGCTTGTTGCCGCAGTGAGTTGTTAGTAGTAGTAGTAGTACTGAATAGCACAACAAAAAGTCTGCGCGTAGCCAATTCCAGGAAGATGGCGCTTTTGCATTTTGGTCTAGTTGATTGTATTAGGCATTATTTAGGCTGTTTTTGCTATTCATGAATAAAGGTAAAGGCAAAGAATACGGTATTGACTTTACAGTCCCTACCGGCGGTGCTGATCTCCGTTTCTTGGCCCTTCAGCAAGGAAGTGCAATGGGGTGTTGGGGGCCAGCCATCCTTTGCTTTCGCACATCCTTCCTGTTCACCTTCCCCAGATTTCTCCAGGTACCCATTAAGAGCTGGGTCGACTCTGGCTGAGCTTACAGAGTCACACCACTGACCCTCGTCCAAAACCAAATGATTGGGTAGACTAGGATTCGAACCCTCGCCCTCTCGGACAAAGAATCCTAAATCCAGCGCACCAATCCACTCGGCTATTAATGAATAACAAAAAATTAATTAGACCTTTTTGATCATAATCAACGCTGTAGCGTTGTCTTGCTAAAGAGTGTCTCCCATGCATTTTTCTGGCTTGATCTTATAGAATGGATGCTCGTAACAACTTGAGAGTTCTCATTCGATCACTAATTAAATTCAATTATGCCTTCTGTAAGGGACAAAACTGATTGTTGGTAATCTGGCTTCGTTTCAACATCCCACGTGGCCCTGGTATTCCTGCTGCCCCGCATGGCATCAGATCAATATCCAAGGTTCCCTTTTGATTAGAACCATCAGGAAGTCCAAAGAACATGCAGCAGGCGTGAAAAAGATATACCGTAAAGTAAATCGTCCTCCCCTCTTTTCATCAACATCTTTAGGCATGGTAGGCAAAGGTAGGCTTATAGTATTTCCGAATTATGCAAGGTATTTTCAATCTATCCGTAGGGTATCTATTTCAGTTCAAATTTGACCTTTTTACAACAATTGACAAATTATGCTATAAACTCATATCTTTTGGAAGATTTTTTAGCCTCTATAGCAAAAAAATTTCGAAGAAAGTTGTAAGTCTTATGTAGTATGGAATTTTTACGAAGACTGCTGTCTTGCCCGAGCCCCATCCCTCTTACGTAAATCGTACTTGACATGCTTGGTAACAAGGTTTTTTTTAACAACAAGATTCATTGATTAATAATGTGTCTATTTTACCAAGTGTTTTCACATTGACAAGAATTGTAAAATCAACATTTATTGCTATAAAATTGACTTTTAGTGGTTTTCCTATTTTTTGATTTAAAATGACCTAAATGAAAATTTAATATTAAATCAAAATATTCTTAGTATGTTTCGAACAAAAATAGGGTCTTATGGATACACGGGTGAAATGAACACTCTTATTCAACCCAGAGAGTGTTAGATGAAAATTTAGCAATAATAGTAACTGATTTAAACCCTCTATGCGTGACAGTAAAATTAAAGCCAGCTCTTCGGAAGCCTACTCGGGTCGGGCCTCTTTTAGCCTACAATTGGGGTTGCAGCTAAGTTATTTCGGTATATTTAGGGAATTTAAAAATTATTTAGAATCGGGGGTGCGAATTCTAATTCTGCTGCTCAAGAAATCAACGAGGTAATTTAGATAGTTAATATTATCCGATAAAGAATACAGGTACCAGTGGAATTATTACTCGCTAATGTCAGTGCTGAGGAAAATCAATAAAATAAGGTATATAGTATGATAGTGCCTCCATGTGCATACGGAAGAAAGATGGCGGTAAACGCTGTCATGAGAATCAATGTCTGTACTCTTTAAACCCTATCTTAGATTAATTTTGATTCACATTTGGATCGAATGTATTTAGATAGATGTCCTTGGCCTCGAATTAGATTGTAATTAGTAAGATTATGTACAGGAAAACACTATTATGCTATCAATTTTTTTCTAGGGTACCACCTAGGATACCCCTTTCTAAGGTGTCGTTTTTAGCCATACAAGCCTAGTAAGGCAGTTGTGTACCATACAAGCCTTAACTTAGCCAGATTCAATCTACCTCCAAATGGGTACCTGGAGAAATCTGGGGAAAACACTGAAGCGTCGGAATATTTTCCCCCAACCATGCATGTCACTCTCGGCCGAAGGAAGAATCAGGAGATGGGTACCTCCGCTGCGAGGATTATTGTCTGCATGCGAAAAGTAAAGAGGACCAGAGTTAGCAACCTTCTACCCTGACTTTTGGTGACTGGGTCATGACTGCCACCCGTTTTTATCCAAAAGAGCACTGGCTTGGGTGCAGAAGACCTTATTTGTCTGAGAACGTATACACAAAAATTTTAGGGGATAAGATCTCTCAAAAAAGTTAATAGTATCAAGCTCTTTTAGATTTTTTGTAGGCCCTTGATATCGGGGCTAGCCAAGCCTTTAGTTGATTGATTCTGGTGATGTTTGTTCGATTCTAGAGATTGCATATTTGTACGAACCCTTCCACCGTCTAAAATGTATATAGTTTCTCCCATTTTATTTTTTTATTTGTTTTTCATATTGCTGTTCTTTTGGGTTTTTTTGCCTATAGGGGAAGTATTTTGTGTATACACATAAAATAGAAGATTCGAACTGAGCAACAAACAAAATATAAACAAAAAAGACCTGGTGACCTGGTGCTATAGGGAGTAGCTTTTGGAGGTTAAAAAGTCAAAAGTTGTTAGCCAAGTTCTTCTGATATCGGGGTTGGGGGCCCTTGTCGTGTAACCGCCGTTCAAATGGGATATTCAGCTGTTGGCTGGCTGCCATTTGTTGATTCTGACCAAGTAAGTAGAGTTTTTGACTTTTTATTCGGTTCCTGATGATGAGTGAGCAGCGGGGGAATTTGCGAAGGTGTTCATTTGATTTGGTGAAATTTAAGCAATCCCTGTTATGAGGTGGAGATATTAAGTTGCTGATATTCTTTGCTTATCATCAACCTTTACTGATGAAAGTTCACTATGTATAGAGCGAGGAAATTTGTTAGAAAGGTAAAGAGTAGGGCCGTCAAAAAAGTTTATAGTAACATGCTCATTTACATCTCTTGTAGGCCCTTCATATCAGAGCTAGCAAAGTCTTTACCTGATCGAATCTGGCAATCATTGTCAGATTCAGGAGATTGCCAAGTTTACGAACCCTCCCCTCCTAAAAAATTACATGGTTTCTCCTATGTTGCTTTTATCTTTTTTCAAATTTCTTTTGTTTTTGGTGTTTTGGTGAAAAAGGACCCTTTCCGAAATGTGGGCCTCCCTTCTGGAACAAATCCGCATTTGAGTGCTTGATATGGACTATTGTAATGTTTTTTTTTTATTAATCTATTTTCCTAATAATTAATTTTTTTTTAGCTTTTGGAAACGCTAAAACAATCCGAAATGACAACTCCTCCCGGTTCGGAAAATATATCGATATCCAGTTCAGTTCATCTGGCGTCATCGAAGGGGCAAGCATTGAACAATATTTATTAGAAAAATCTAGAATAGTGGCCCAGAGTAAGGATGAAAGGAATTATCACGTATTTTATTGCATGCTTGCGGGGCTGAATAGAGACGAAAGGGCACAACTGGAACTGAAAGAGGCAAAGAGCTACCGATACCTAATAGGTGTAAGTACACTTTTATTTATTCCAGCTTAAGACATTTATTATAGCAATACGAAACTAACCTCCATGCTTTGAGTCAGCTCTCTGCGAAAAATATTGGGCTTTGGGTACTCCATATTCATCTAAAAAAAGCTTTTAGAGGTCCTGTTTGACGCGCATTTCTTCCTAATTATCTCTTGATAAAGTCCCTGTCGAAGGACAGGCATAAAAAGAAAATCCGACAAGTCCTTTTTTTTATATATACTTTTTTCTTTTTTTTTGTTATACTTTTTTTCTTTTTGTATATACTTTTTTTCTTTTTTTTTTGTTATACTTTACTTTTTATACTTTTTTATATACTTTTTTTTAGTCAGAGAAAACATATTTTGCTCCCTTTCTTAAGCACAATAGTATAATTGCCTCCTCCCCCCCTCCCCCCAAAAAATTCTGATTGTTCAAACACGGTTCCTAAATCGTGAAACAATGCAGAGCGCACTCTGTTGCAATCTTAGTAAACCAACTGAAGCCTGATTAAAGAGGTACTTTGTAAAAGTATCAACTTCAGCTACCCGCTGTCGAAAAACTACCTGTTAAGCAAGTACGTAAATGGGATTTTTTTTTGGGGGGGGGGAGGGGGATCCTGTAGTGAAAAAGCAAATTTTATGTGATACTTTGAATGAAAAGTCCCAAGACAGTCCCCTAAACCTAGTATTTTGTGGGGGAACTATGCTCTGAGCCCCCCATCTCCAGCATACGTCCCTACCATTAAGCATATATTACTTTAAGTATGTGGTGGGGTACCTCACCCTTCCACCCCTGGGAACTCCTCTCTTCCACCCCACTGTGCTTATATCTATTATGTTTGAGCTACATTAAATTAAATATGTGATATTTGGGAATGACTTCTATTGTTGCTGAAAACAGTACATTTTAGACCCTAACTTTGAAAAATAGCTTTTACGCAAATTGTAAACTGGGTATACTAATTGATCGTATATTTAATCTATACTACGTTTGTGGAGGGTTAATGCTGACCAAAATAGTGTGTTTTACGCTGAAAATTTCGGCCTATTCTAGAAGGCAAATTGTAGGTGAGATTTCTCTCCTCTATTCCCCCCATGGGTAAATATCCTGGTACTTCCCCATCATATGGGCCTTTCTAGAAAGTCAAGTTTGGTTAATGCTAATGAAATAAAATAGGATGAATATATAATAGTTTATAAACAAATTTGGGCTATATATTTGCACATTAGGGGGGTGGGGGGAGGGGGGGGGGGTTTAAAGTATTGCATATATTAAATATGTACACTAAACTTGGTACCTCCCCCCCCCCTAAACCCCAAAAAACAACAGTTTAAATATCGTATACGCAATGAAAACCACGCTATGCATTGTATTACTCTATAGCGGTCTCTTGAATTAACCCGTCAAAAACGGGTTTTTCGTGAATGGTTTCCTTGTAAAGGCCCATATAATGGGAAAGTACCAATATCCCAATTAAATTTGTGTTTATTTTTAAATTTTTTCAGGGAAATTGTATTACTTGTGAGGGCAGAAACGATGCAGCCGAATTTGCAGATATTCGATCAGCGATGAAAGTCCTGCTTTTTAACGATTCAGAAATTTTGCAAATATTGCAAGTGCTCTCAGCTATTTTGCATCTGGGGAATATTCAGTTCAGAAGTATTTCAGTGAGCAAGTATTATTCCCTTAAGTAATATATACTTAGTATGGAGGGCATTAGCATGGTTTATTATTAGTGGGACATATGGCCTTAGTGCAAGCCTTTTTTTGTAGTTGCAATTTATCAGTGGCCCAAATTTTCGCCAATTTATAGTTTGGGAGAGATATTGTTCCGGTCTTTTAGCTCCTAGATTTTCTTGGCTTCTAGCCAGGGCCGTCGGTATTGGTTTGTTGGATTAATTTATAGATATTATTGTTATAAACTAGAGAAATTGAGCCATTCTTTTATTTTTTATATGCAAAAACTTCAATTATAGTTGGACAAGCAGCGAACATAAAATTCAATGTTTTACTACTTTTATGATTAGTAATTAACAATTTTTAATTAGAATTTACAAAGCTGGGCAGTATTTTTCCCGTTTTTTGGTCAGGGCAAGGACCATATTCAGCTATTTCATTCTCCTAGACTTACTTTACCTTAAGTAGCATATTTCGATTTTATTTCCCGTCTACAATACTAATGTGTAAATTTAACATAATTTTTTGCTGATTCCAAAACTGGAATCAGATTCTTTTCGATATAGTAGAGTTTCTGTGCAAAAATTTTCTGATATCTGATTTTCACTTAATTTGGGCAATGTTTCTCCATTTGGAATTGGTTAGAGTTCACGTTAATGTTCAAGTTATAATTAGAGTTCACGTTATAGATTTTCTATTCTAAATCCAAAAATTGGCTGAAATTGCTTCATCACTCGTAAAAATTGGTCTTTGCGCAACAGTTGTCTGGAATTGTATTTTCATCAAATTTGGTCATTTTTCTTCTATTTGGAATTGAATAGGGTTAACATTTGTTTTGAATTTCATCATTTTTATGATGTTTCTTCAAAATTCGTCTGAGAGAGAACAGTGTTTTATACAACAATTTATTTTAGTATGGCTTAGTAAATTTCTATTCTAAATCCAAAATTATGGTTGAAAATTTTTTCATCGCTAGTAAAAATTGATCTTTGCGCAACAGTTGTCAGAAATTTCATTTTCGCCAAATTTTGGCTATTTTCCTCTATTAAAAATTGAATAGAGTTCAAATTAATTTGAAATTCCATAATTTTTTCTAGTGCAAGTTTTTGCATTCATTATATTTCATTAAAATAGATTAAAATAGTTTCTTTAAATTTTGTATTTTGAGTCAATTTTTTTTAAAATCTCGTCAATCATCAGTCACTTCGTTTTTTGAATTTTTTTTTCGCTATGCAGGTTTCGAAAGGTACAATTTTTAGAATGCTAGCTGCAACGCTATCTATAGATAAAAATTGCACTAATATAGAAATTTTATCACCTAAAAAAAAGACAGAAATTCAACTCAAAGACTAATTTAACAATGAAGTGTAAAAAGCAAATTGAAGATAAAAAATTTAAAATAAACTTATGTAAGATGTCAAACTTGAAAGGATGAGAAACAAATTTGAAGGAATAAAGGAAAATGTGAACACAATTACAATAAATCCAATTTTAAAAGAACAGAAATTTCAATAACAAATACTATTTGTAAACAATGGACATATTACAAAACTCAAAGAGGCACTTAAACTTCTACAATTGGGTTCTCTGATTGTTTTGTAGTTAGGGATGGAGATACCTTAACGGGTGCATTTTAATACCGACAAATTCCGGCTCTCATTGAGCTGTCACATAAATACAGAGGTCTAAGAGAGATGTGATGGGAGGGTGTAGGTAGAAATTGATGCATAATCTATAGGGCTGTAACCAGGAATTTGATCGTCGGGTGGGTGGGTGGGGGGGGGGGTACAAAAGAAACTTCAAAAATACGCATCAAAAGGTGAAATTGATATCTACTCCCTTATGATTTTTGGGAATATTTCTGGTCTACGCTATTATTATGAAAGTAAAGATTAACATTAAACCCCAAAAAAGAGCAAAATTTATTCCATATAGGAGGGAGACTGTCCCATCCTCATCCATACCTCCACCTCATATTCGCAGAAACTACGGAGGGTGCTCATTAGATGAGAAATTAAGAGTTCTTGTCCTTTTTTATAAGTCGAGAGTATTTGGAGAACAACCAGCCGCGGGGGGTATTTTACGGGGGGCGTTTTCCGCGTGGGGGGTATTTTCCGCGGGGGATATTTCCCATCTCGGTATCGCTTAAATCTTAATGTGAATGGGCCTTAAACCACGAAGATCAAGTCTTCTTATGGAATACAAAATGGATTAAGTTATGGTAAAATTGAACCATTTAAGAATAATTGATTTTGCAGGCAATATGGATGCTAGTGATATTGTTGATGACTCAAATGTGTCTACTGTAGCCAAGCTTTTAGGGTCTAAAAGGGACCATTTGAAAGATGCACTTACGACTAAAACGATTTTTGCACAAGGAGACTCTGTGGTAAGATATATCATTAGTTATTTTGGTATAATTTGGTATTTTGTTAGTTTTGTTGTATTTTGTTGGTATTTTGTTAGTTATTTTGGTATTTTGACTGTTTGAATTTTCGAAAAAATAAATTTTAAATTTGAAAATTTCCTAAACTTTCTTTTGAAAAAAAATGAATTCTCATTTGAAAGTTATAGAAAATCTTAAACAATATCTTAAAGACCAAGTGGCTTTTTGGGGACCTCAATTTCTCCTATTGTTTAAGTTCTTTTTTTAGCCGCATTCAAAGACTCTTTGTGATTTTAAGGATATTGATCTATATATTGGTATAAATAGGCAGTAGTCTGTTTTAGCTTCCTTGGTCTTTTACGCCTTTTTACGAGGAAATTCTTCAAAACAGAAAATTCGTATTTTGACTGTTTGAATTTTTCAAAAAGTAAATCTAAAATTTCTAATTTTCCCAAAAATAAATTTTTGAAAAGTAATATATTCTCATTTGAGAATTATAGAAAACTATGACAATATCTTAACAATTAAGTGGCTTCTTGGGGACCTGTATTTTCCCTTTTGCTTAAGTTCATTATTCAGTCCCAGTTCATTGACTATACTTAAATCATTATACTTCGTGATTTTAAGGATAAAGATATTGGCATAAATAGGCAACAGTCTTTTTTGTTAAGTTAGGGTAATGTTAGCTCCCATGTTTTCACCATGTTATATTATGTGTAATCTTTAACTACAAATCCTTCAGTAATGTTTAACTGTAAAACAGTAATTTTTCATCTTCCTTCATAATTCTAGGGTTTTCATAATTTAGAAATTAAATGCCTATTTGAGTCTAAAATTGCTATCGCCTTATTCGTAACCGGGGCGAATAAAAATTCCAATAGACCTGGTGTGAATAATTTGGACATTTTAGACTCAGCAAGACCGTACCCAGGATTTTTTTTCGGAGGGGGTTTTTACTCAAAACAATTTTTTTGGGGGTTTTCCACAAAAAACCCTCAAAAAACGCATACAAAATTTGTTCATGTCCAGTTTTGTTACTTTTTTACGAGTCAGACAAACATTTCAATGGGGGGGGGGGGTTCAAACCCCCAAACCCCCCTGGATACGGCCTTGAGACTCAAGTTTTACATTTCATTTTTACAACTGAATGTACATATAACTAGGATTAGAATAATATTTAAAATAAACCAAAATTAATATTTTCCCCTAAGTTCAAAACATAGATGATTCTTTCCAGAATGGGATATCGGAGACCTCGATATGATTTTTTATTATTCATGGAATTTTCTACATTTTTGGTTATATAGACTGGGACAATAGAAGCCGACGATTTTACTTAAATTTGTTTAAATTAACCTAAATTTTGACACCTGACCTTAATTTTAAACCAGAGGATGAAACAGATACTCATTCTATTCCAGGGAAGAGGATTTAAAAAAACAAAACAAAAAAACAGACGCATATGAAATAGAAACATGCGCTTTTGCATAAACTGCGTATGGAAACGTTTTATAAAATTTAAGTTTTGACATTTTTACTTCTAGACCAGATTTTGCTTGCCAAAACTTGGCATGGGAAAATTTGTTTGTATTTGAATTTCAAACGTTTTATTTTTCATGACCAGAAAACATTTATTTCTTGACAGAAGTGGCCAAATATAAGTTCATTTTCATTTTAACATTTTCTAGACATCGAGACTTGGCCAGGATCAGGCCAACGACGTTAGAGATGCTTTTGCCAAAGGGGTATATGGACGACTTTTTGTATGGATTGTTAAAAAGCTGAATAATGCAATTTACAGAGAGAGTCCCAATGGGGCAAAAAGAACTTCAATTGGAGTGCTAGACATTTTTGGCTTTGAAAATTTTGAAATTAATAGGTAAGTACTGAAATTAAATTTTTAAAAGAGCGTGTTGGAGTTGGCCAATGTATAATCTCCTGGGCTTAATATCGCGATGACTTTGTAGTAGTAATAATATTATTTTTAAACAATGCCTAAATTTTTGTTGGGTACCCAAGTTGATGAGAATTTCGGTAATGCCACCGAAATTCGGTAATGCCACCGAAATTTCGGTAATGCCACCTGCTGATCAGCAGGTGGCATTCTATTAAAATATTCGTGGGAATTAATAGTGATTAAATAGGTGACCATTGTCAATATTAAATAAAAAAGAAATACTTTAAGGTAGCTCCCCCAAAGGTATATTCAAACATTGAGAAGTAGAGGGCTGTCTCTTCAGCTGCAGCGAGAGGAAATCTTGGCTGCAGCTCGGCTCTGAGATGTCTGGCAAGGTTTCATAGGTGCTTTATGCCCCATTCCTGGCTCTAGAGTATCTAAGGTCAAAGGTTTTGTAAGGTCAAAGGTGGTATCCCAGAGCGATGTTAAAGATGTTAAGATTGATGAGTGATGTTGAATGAGTGATAACATCTAGAAAAATGTTAAGACTTGAAATGGATTAACATATACGGAATCTGCAGGCCCCTTCAGTCCCCACTCTTTGCACTAAAGTCTAATCAGTGCGTCATTGTTAATTAGTGCGTCATTGTTAGGCATTGTTAGGCGTCTAATTAGTGCGTCATTGTTAGGGTGCAATAAAAATATCTGCAATTATAAGCAACGATTGTCCTTCAAAACATTTGAAAGACAATTCTAGCGGGAGGAAGCCACAGCAGGAGGAAGTCTTGGCTGCAGCTCGGCTCCGAGATGTCTGTTGAGGCTCCGTTTCGAAACCTCGAGGTTCCGTAGGTGCTCTATGCCCCATTTCTGGGTCTAGAGTATCTAAGGTCAAAGGTTTTGTAAGGTCAAAGGTGGTGTCCCAGAGCGATGTTAAGATTGATGAGTGATATTAAATGATTGATAACATCTAAGAAATCTGTTAAGACTGTAAACGGATCAACATATACGGAATCTGTAGACCCCTTCAGTCTCCACTCTTTGCACTAAAGTCTAATTAATGCGTCAATAAAGTCTAATTAGGTTGCAATAAAAAATCTGCAATTACAAGCAACGATTGTTCTTCAAAACATTTGAAAGACAATTCTATTTGTAAAGGCAAATTAAATAAAAACAAAAAAAAAATTTTCAACGGAAAGTAAGGAGCAACATTAATTCCTAAAACGAACAGAATTATTCCGTATATGAGGGGGCTACCCCTTCCTCAACACCTCGTTCTTTTTGCTAAATTTTTTTAGTACTTTAGAAAAATCTAATTAAACGAACAAATTAAACGTGTTCTAATTAAACGAACTTCGTGTTTCAGGAGTCGTTCTTAAAGAATTGGGACAAAATTCAAACTTTGGCGTAAATAGTGAGGTGTTGAGGAGGGGAAAACCCCCTCATATACGTAATAATATATGTTCGTTTTAAGTTTTAGTGTTGCTCCTTAGATTCAGTTGAAAAGACTTGTTTTTTTTATTTAATTTCTCATTGATTTCTAAATTAATTAAAAAAATTTTTTCCCCAACATAGGTTTTTCAAGGAAAAGTAAAGAACTCCACTAAACCAAAAATGAGCAAAAATAGAATCAAATAATCTACCAAGCATAAAACTAGTACGAATCCGCACCAATAAATAAATGAAACTCGAAACAAACAGAAATTTCAATAAATAACCGAGTCAAACTCAAAACGAGCAGAAATTAACATGATTAGGACTCACAACCCCTTTTTTTCTTCTCAAGGCCAGAACATAATTTGCACTCTAATGAAAAAAATTAAAATGATTTTATAACTTTAATAAATAAAAATTATTAAGATTTTAAAGAATAAATATGAATATATGTATATTAAACTGACAATGCACATTCATTTGTATTTTTTTTCAGTAAAGAGCAAATTATGTTCTGGCCTTTTGACGCCCCTTTCATCTAGTAATTGGAGTAGTTTAGTTGTATTAGTTTAGTTGTAGTAGTAGTATTAGTAAAAGTAGCTGTGGTAGTAGGAGGGACATACATAAATTATATGACATACATATGACATACATACATGTATTATGGCATACGCTGTAGCGCCTGTATATTACCTTTTTGTCAATTGATGTTCCCATTTAAGTATTCTCTGAAAGTTCCAACTTAATACCCAAATCCACTCTTGAGATACGCCCTTTTGACAATCTGTATGGACTTAGTGCGTTTTGATTAAGTTCAAACTCCACCTCAATATTCTGTCAAACTTTCAACTTCATGCGCTTAACTTTAATTGTACTAGTATCATAGAGGTAGTGGTAGTAGTAGAAGCGGTAGTAGCAGTAATAGTATATTATTATTAGTAGTAGTTAGAGTAGTAGCAGCAGTATACATAGAAGTAGTAGTAGGTACATTTTGCCTTTTGGTCAACTGAACATCCTAATCATGATGACCCTGAAGTTTCCTCTTGATGCGATAATCCGTTCTAAAAATTGCTGATACGCCCGTATTATCAATCTTTATGCTCGTAATAGGCTTTAATTTAGTTTGCACATAGTATGTTTTGATTTAGTTCAACTTTCCCCTCAACGTTTGTTTTCCCTCAGATATTTATTTTAGTATCCTCCGCCTTAGCAGTATTCGCTACAGAAGTAGTAGTTTTATTGATAGTAGTGGTAGTAGTAGTTGTGGTAGCAGTAGAAGCAGCGGTAGTTGTAGTAGTAGTAGCGTGCAAATATTGCCTTTTTGTCAATTGATCATCTCCTTACTATTTCCTGAAAGTCCCAAATTGATATACTCAGTTATTCCTGAGCTACGCCCTTTTGACAACCCATATACACATAACATGCTTTGATTTAGTTCAACTCTCCCCTCAAACTTCCTTGAACGACTCATCTTAATGCCCTTCATGTTTTTGGAAAGTAGTAGTCAAACATGCATACCTCTTCTCAATAGCATATGCTATATGTAAGCAATGAACAAATTGCCTAGCTTACAGCTCTTGCCCTGAGGCCTGGGGGGGGGGGGGCTCCCCAAACGCATAATTAATGAACCTTTCAACAATGCTGAAAAAAGAGATGTCTCAAAACTTTGTTTCGATGTTTGTTTTTGGGAAATGATGGGTGTCGATGGGGGGGGGGGTGTGCTGGTTGCTCTCATATCAATTTCGACTCTTAAAAAGGCCATTATAGCTTCCAATTTCAAATCAAATTAGCCCCATCTGAAGGTTATACGACAACCCATTCCATAAAACCTTATATGGCCCCAGGGCACAACATACAGCCCTTGCCCCAGGGCTCTGTGGGGTTGTGTCAACCATGGAGGCATTGTTATATGTTCTTTGGACTATTTTTTTTCTAATGGATATCTCTCAATTTCAGTTTCATGAAAGAGCGGCAGTTAGTGGAAGGGAGCTAGTTGACCTCTATCGCTTTAGAAACTTAAAGGGTAACTAGAACTTCCAATTTTAAAACAAATGAGCCACCTCTAAAGCTTATACAACCATCCCTTTCATATAAACCTTAAAACAAAGAATAGAAAAGCTATAATAAATGAAGAATAAAATCAAATAAGTGAGAAAAAACGAGGATATTGTTAGCCAGTAGCAAAATATGAAAACGAAAACAGGCAAATACTTGGTGGGCGTGAGAGGGGCGTAAGTTGCTCTCCAATCACTTTCTACTATTAAAAAGTCACTAGCCCTTTCAATTTCCAATCGAATGAGCCCTTTTGAAGTTTCTACGACAACGCTTTCAAACAGTTCGTGGTAACGAACTGTAAGTAAGGAGCGACCCGGCTCAATGGTAACCGAAACTCTAGAAAACGGGTTATTGATACCAATAGATATATCAAAAGAATCAGAATTCAATGCTGATTTCAAATATATAACTTTCATCAAGTTTAGTGCTACCCATCAAAAGTTACGCGCCTGAGAAAATTTGGCTGATTTTCAAAAAAAGAGGGAAAGACCCCCTAAAAGCTATAGAACCTTAATGAAAATCACACCATCATATTCAGCATATCAGAGAACCCTACTGTAGAGTTTTCAAGCTCCTACCTACAAAAATGTGGAATTTTACATTTTTTGCCAGAAGAAAGATCACGGATGGGTGTTTATTTGTTTGTTTGTTTGTTTTTTTGGTTTTTTTTCCCAGGGGTGATCGTATTGAACCAGTGGTCCGATCAAAAAGTTGGAAGGCTTATTTGATCAGAAAATAAAAGTTATATTTCCCATTTTAAGGGAACATAAAAATTGTAGGGCAACTTGGCCCCCTCCCACGCTCATTTCTTTCCCAAAGTCACCCAATGAAAATTTCTAGATAGCCATTTTGTTCAGCATGGTCGAAAATATGATAAATATGTCTTTTAGGATGACTTAATCCCCCGAAGTTCCCAGAGGGAGGGCTAAAAGTTATGAACTTTACCCAATGTTAATTTAATTTTGAAGTAATTAATTTTCCATATCTTGAAAGTAATATACATTCAAATATTACTTATTCGGCTTATTATTCCCAATTATTTAGGTATGCAAAAATATGCAGTAATTACACAGATTTTAAAAATAGATGTAAAAAGCTGAGCGAAAAACTGATCTTAAGAGGTTTTTCAGCCAAAAAAATTAGTTGGCAATTCAAAAAATTTAGTTTCATGTATCATGAACTCTGAAGTAAATATGCAAAAAATTATAAAGAAATACTTAATGATATTTTCCTATAATTTCTCGTGGCTTTTCTTTTTTATTCTTTGGATGTTTGAGTTTCTAGGGGTTTCAAAAAAGCTTGGGGATCTTTAAATTGGTAATTGGTTCCATATAATAATAAAAGGTGCATCTGGACATGTCTTCATTGGTTCCAGAATGGTCGCTTTCAGGGACCTCTGGGATTTTACTATCGAAACATTGAAACACTGTTTGTATGTAATTTTTAATAGATTGACTAGTATGCATGTATTTCACAGGTTTTACCTGACATAGGGTTACCATATAGATCTTATGGTAGAGGTGCCACCGTGCTGGGTAAAGAATGTAAAGCCTCGAAACCCGTTAAGGCCGGTGGTATTTCTTCTGATGAGCCCTAAATGGAAGGTTTTACTTGGAGATATTTTTCTAGATTTAAGGTGCTTTTGCTGGTAATTTTACAACGACTTACATTTATTGATGACAACTTTGCATGGATTTGGACTTTTCTATTTGGTTGATGGTTTGGGTATACTGTTTGGTCCTAGGTAGTTGGATGGATGTGTAAGGTGAGAGCGTCGTTCAAGTGCACATTTGTCTCAATTGCTGGATTAGGACGACAGTTTTTTTTTTTTTTTTTTTTTTTTTTTTTTTTTTTTTTGCTTTTGCCAAGTAATTACCTCTTAAACATAATATGAAGCCAGGTTGGATCTAGTGCTGGTGGAGGAATCATCAAAAAGTCCTCCCCGACGGACCTTAACCCTGGTTCAGGTTTTACCTGAAATTGATGATTATTTGGCGAATTTATCACTTATTTTAAAAGGGTTGCTTAAGCACATGTTCTATTTAGGGTAGGGTGTTTTTTTTTCTTTTTTTTTTTTTTTTTTTTTTTTTTTGTATTATTAGTTAGAGTAACCATATTAATTGTGGACTGTTGGCTTGGCTATTGGAGATGTCTTGGATTTTTATATTGTTTTTCGTTTTGGCTTTATTTGATTTCGTATTTTATATTGAATAATATTGATAAGGATTATATTCGAAGGGGTTTGCCGAATATTAGTAAGTGTAATGGTCGTTGTTTTATTTTTCAAGATAACTTCATACCACAAAATTATGTTAAAAGCACTTTATATAAAAAAAAGTTTAAATGTTTATTAACTGGACAGGTAAATTGTAAAACAAATAATATTATCTATTTACTAGAATGTAAAAATTGTCAATTACAATATGTGGGGAAACAATTAACAATATATATAAGAGATTTTCGGGACATAAAACTACAATTACCAATGAAAAAACTAATAATTATATAGTTCAACATTGTAATAATGGTACTCGCTCGGTATCTAGTCTAACTATTACAATTTTAGAAAATCTGGACCTAGAAAACTTTACTAAAGAGGAAAAAAAATAATAAATTACGCAGACAAGAAGAGTATTGGATCCATGCTCTGGGTACTGCATATCCTTCTTGGCTAAATGATCGAGTTGCGAAACACGGAGACATGTCAAATGTAGTTGCTAATTGTATCAATGGGTTAACTGAGCACCCTTCTTTCAATTACCCCACTAAACGTAAAAACCGATCAAGAGGAAATAGGAAAAATAAAAAAAATAATTATTTAGATTTAAATGCATTTTTAATCGATTTAGGTCACATATTTGAGACTAATGGAATGATTAGTTTAATACAATCTTTAAATAAGTTATCAAGGAATAATTTAATAAAAGTTTTCTGGATTGCAAAAAATAGTACAACATGTAACTCAAAAGATAAATTAATTTATGACGCAGTTTGTATTTTAGCTAAATCAAAATTTATCTCAAAATGTATTACATCTGAAAAAATTGTAAAAAAGGATAATAGATTATATTTGTCTATTAATTTTTGTTCTAAACAAATAGAAGATATTAATTTGCCAAGAATCTTAAACCAGCGGAGAGTAAAGAATGCCCTTCCATGTAATTTGGTGTATAATGTCCAATTTTAACATATAAATTTTCAAAAGCAATTGGTCAAATGATTTTTAACTATAATTCAATACTTAAAAAACTGGACGGGGGGAGTAATTGGAAACCGGTTTGTAATTGTGAGCAATTTTTACCGAATTGTGGATCAAACTTATAAGCATGTTGTAACGGGGGATTTGTCCATTATAAAGCATCGTGATCTTCAAAAGATAATGAAAATGGGGGCTAAGTTCCGTTTTTCTTACCACATAAGGCCAGCAGATATTCTTAGGGGATTAAAGAATGATTTAAACGTATTTATTGATAATTGGTGCAAGAAGGAGAAAATTACTAAAGATAGATTTCAGAATTGGATAAATTTGATTTTGACTAGTGTAAGAAATAGCATGTATAGAATTAATCCTACAGATTCTTTGAAAAAATCAATATTTTATAATGCCAATATGAAACAAGCAATTGCTAATTTACAGAATGAATTTATAATTGTACCAGTTGATAAAGATAGAAATAATTTTGCCATAATTTGTCATAAACTCTATTGTTATATTTTATCAAAAGAGATACAAACAACAAATACATACGAAAAGGCCCATATGGAGGAGAATAGTTTAATTGAAAATATAGAAGAAAGAATTTTGAAAAATTTCAATATTAAAATAAATGATAATGACAAACAGTTTCCTTTCTTATATTGGACGATAAAATTTCACAAAAATCCACCAAAACCACGTTTTATTGCTGGGGCAGCAAGGTGTCCAACCAGAATTGCGGCTACTGATCTATCTTTAAGTTTAGCAGAAATTAGAAATATCTTTAAAGCATATTGCTCCGGAATTAAAAAATTTTCTAACTTTAACCCATATTGGAGCGTTAATAACTCGTTACAAGTGATAGATTTTTTGGTGAATGTTTCAGCTAAAAGAGTCGATTCATTTGATTTTACTATTTTGTAAACAAAATTGTCACAAAATTTAGTATTAGAAAAATTTAAAATCGTGATAAAGAAATCTTTTCTTTTTTCTAAAATCGGATTTTTGAAAATTGATAAATTTAATAAAAAAGCCCGATGGACGAATTTCTTTAGAAGCACTATTAATTCAAGATGTTATAGCTTGGATATGATATGCGATTTATTGGAATTTGTTCTATTTAATACATTTATAAGATTTAATAGGAATTTATATAAACAAACTGTAGGTATTCCTATGGGTGGGAATGCAAGTCCATTCATAGCAGACCTGTTTTTAAGTCAATTAGAATATGAATACATGATAAATAAAAACAGCCCAAGCAATGTAAATATAACCTTTCAAATAATAAAAGATATCTGGACGATCTCTTGGTAATAAATTGTGCAGAGTTTATTGAGATTTCAAAAAATATTTATCCACAAGAGTTAATTCTTGAGCCTTGCTATGGGTTGGGACACTCCGACCATTTCTTAGATTTAAATATTAATATTTCAAATAATAATAAATTAGTTTTTAAATTATATAATAAAACGGATGATTTTAATTTTGAGGTAATTAATTTTCCATTTCTTGAAAGTAATATACATTCAAATATTACTTATTCAGCTTATTATTCGCAATTATTTAGGTATACAAAAATATGTAGTAATTGCACAGATTTTAAAAATAGATGTAAAAAGCTGAGCGAAAAACTGATCTTAAGAGGTTTTTCAGCCAAAAAAATTAGTTGGCAATTCAAAAAATTTAGTTTCATGTATCATGAACTCTTAAGTAAATATACAAAAAATTATAAAGAAATACTGAATGATCTTTTACTATAATTTCTCGTGCGCTTTTCTTTTTTATGGATGTTTGAGTTTCTAGGGGTTTCAAACAAGCTTGAGGATCTTTAAATTGGTAATTGGTTCCAGATACCAATAAAAGATACATCTGGACATGTCTTCATTGGTTCCAGAATGGTCTCTTTCAGTGACCTCTGGGATTTTACTATGGAAACATTGAAACACTTTTTGTATGTAATTTTTAATAGCTTGACTAGTATGCATGTATTTCACAGGTTTTACCTGACATAGGGTTACCATATAGATCTTATGGTAGAGGCGCCACCGTGCTGGGTAAAGAATGTAAAGCCTCGAAACCCGTTAAGGCCGGTGATATTTCTTCTGATGAGCCCTAAATGGAAGGTTTTACTTGTAAATATTTTGCTAGATTTAAGGTGCTTTTGCTGGTAATTTTACAACGACTTACATTTATTGATGACAACTTTGCATGGATTTGGACTTTTCTATTTGGTTGATGGTTTGGGTATACTGTTTGGTCCTAGGTAGTTGGATGGATGTGTAAGGTGAGAGCCTCGTTCAAATGCACATTTGTCTCAATTGCTGGATTAGGACGACAGTTTTTTGTATGATTATGTTGTTTTTTATTTTTTTTGGTTGGTTTTGTGTTTGTTGGTGGGTGGTTATCTTTTTTTGCTTTTGCTTTTGCCAAGCAATTACCTCTTAAACATAATATAGTATTGGTTATTGGGAAGTATACAGAAGTTTTCAGGAGGTTTTTTTTCTGGTAGTGGGAGGGAAGGGTGGGTCGGTGGTTATGTTGGAGGATCTGTTCATGAAGGAAGTTTTCATGGGGGAAGAGAAATTGCCATGAAGGGGGCGCCGGACTTGCCAGCATTATTTATTGGTTATTGGGAAGTATACAACCATTTTCAGGAAGGATTTTTTCTGGAGGGGGGGGGCTAGAGGAGGGGGTTACTCTGGAGAATATTTCCGTGGAGGATGTTTCTTTGGGGTAAGGGACATTTCTCTGAAGGGGGCGCCGGATTTCCAAGCATTATTTAAGAAACGATCATAAATTAAATAAAAAAAAACAAGTTTTTTCAACTGAAATGTAAGAAGGAATATTAGAACTTAAAACGAACAGAAATTATAATGTATGTGAGGGGGTTCTCCCCCAAGTCAATACCTCGCTCTTTACGCTGCAGTTTTTTTAGTGCTTTCAAAAGAGCTATCTATTCTAATTAAACGGCCTTTGTTATTCAGGGGTTTCTGAATCAAAATTTTTTTTAACTTTTAACGTAAAGAGCTTGGTATTGACTAAGGGGAGAACCCCTTCATATAAGTAACAACATATACGTAATAAAAAAAACAATAAAAAAACAAGCGATACGGCTCAATAGTAATCGAAACTTTTAAAATCGAAATTTTGATGTCAATATATGTATCAAAAGAATGTGTTTATAATGCTGATCCTAAATATATAAATTTTATTAAGTTTAGTATTACTCATCAAAGGCTACGAGCCTGAGAAAATTTACTCGATTTTTTAAAGAGGGGGAAACATCCCCTACAAGTGAAAGAATTTTAATGAAAATCACACCGTCAGATTCAGCGTATCAGAAAACCCTATTACATAGGTTTCAAGCTCATATCTGCAAAAATCTGCAACTTTGTATTTTTTGCCAGAAGAAAAATATACGAATATAGAAGTTAGTTACGTAAGTTAATTTGTAAAGACATCCATTTAGCAAAAGAAAAGTAAAATTTTTATACAAATAAAAGCTGCATTAACTAAAAAACGATCAGAAATTAAATAAAAAAAACAAATTTTTTAAAATGAAATTATGGATCGACATTAAAAATTAACACGAACATAAATTAGTCCGTATATGACAGGGGCTGTCCCCTCATCAACGCCTCGCTATTTACTATAAATTTTGACTCTTTATAAAAAATTTATTTTTTAAAACAATAAAAAACTTTAGCGTAAAGAGCAAGGCGTTGAGGAGGGGACAGCCCCTTTCATATACGGAACAATTTCTGTTCGTTTTATGTTTTAATGTCGTTCCTTACTTTCAGTTTAAAAAACTTTTTTTTTTATTTAATCAATAAAAACCTTACATGCTCCCAGGACATAACTTACAGCCCTTGCCCATAGGGCTGGGGTGGGGGGGGGGGGTTGTCTTCCTCAAAAACCTAATTTCCAGAACTTTCAACTATTTTGAAGAAAATTGTTATCTGAAAGTTTTGATTGGATGTGTTTGGGGAAATATTGGGCGTGAAAGGAGGGCTAGCTGCCCTTTAATCACTTTCAACTATTAAAAAGGGCACTAGCCCTTTCAATTTCCAATCGAATGAGCCCTTTCTGAAGTTCCTACGACAATGCTTTCTATAATTTGATAGTCCAGGTTGTTGATTCTCACTCGTTGTGAATTTAATTTATTCTTGGTCCGATCACGTTTGATAGTTCTCAAAGATATTCGATTATTCAAGCAAGCCCGATTTCTAACAAAGATTTCTGCTAAGCCTTAAACTTTTGGTTTTCTTTTTTATTGTTTTTGAATTGGACCTTAAATTAGAAGTGATGATGCCTTTGTAAAATTACATTTTTTTTATTGGACCTTTAACTTTTGCCTCGGCTTGTCTTTTGTCATTATGAAAGACATTTTGCCGAACCTTTGTTTCTTTCAATCGTTCAGGTGGTGGGGCAAAAACTTTTTCTTCCAACGATTGATCTAGTCCAGGCTTTTGATTTTACAAGGTATGGAAGGCATGACGACCACCTTTGTTTCTTTTAATTGTTCAGGGGGTGGGACAAAAATTTTTCTTTTGCCTTGGCTTTTGAACCTTTGTTTCTTTAATTGTTCAGGTGATGGACAAAAACAACTCTTTCTTCCAACGATTTATCCAGTCCATATTTTTGGTTTTTCTAAAGTATGGTAGGTAGTGATGACCTTATTCATGTCAAAATCCAAAACCCTATCATCATCGCTATCATTTTCAGTTTGTTTGGTCTGTTGCACCTCCGCCTATCTTTTGTCATTATGAAATACATATCGCCGAGCCTTTGTTTTTTTTAACAAAGGTATGGGGCACGCGGTAGGCTTATATATATATATAGATACTCACTGTCGCTTGTCTTCTAAACGCAGACAATTTGAGCCTTTTCTTAATGTCATGACGTCCAAATGGACCTTAAGTTAGAATTGGCGCCTTTGTAAAATTACATGGTTTTTTTTATTGAACCTTTAATTTTTTGCCTCGGCTTGTCTTTTGTCATTATGAAAGACATATTACCGAACCTTTGTTTCTTTTAATTGTTCAGGTGGTGGGATAAAAACTTCTTTTTCTTCCAACGATTTACCTAGTCCAGGTTTTTAATTTGATAAGGTATGGAAGGCATTGACGACCACCTTTGTATCTTTTAATTGTTCAGGCGGTGGCACAAAAACTTCTTATTCTTCCAACTATTTATCCAGTCCATATTTTTGATTTTCAAAGCTATGGTAGGTATTGATGACCTTATCCATGTCAAAATCCAAAACCCAATCATCATCGCTATCATTTTCAATTTGTTTGCTTCGTTTTACCTCGGCTTATCTTTCGTCATTATGACGAAAGAACATAGGGCTGAACCTTTTGTTTTTTTTAAGTAAGTAAGTAAGTAATAAGGGTTTTTATTTAAATATAACAAATAAATAAATCAACCACCAGAAGCGAACTTGTTTAGGCTATACACCCTTCAATAAAAACCCTGATATATACATCGCTATCAACAACGTAAAACAATAAACAAATAAAAAAAGAAAAGAGAGAGAAAACTCCAGCTTGGTGCAACTCCTAAAATAAAAAACCAAACTAGAACTAATTATCACCGTTCTCTCACTACCACCCTCATTCAACCACAATAAGAAATAACCAAAATACAACTAAGAGACCACTCTAAGAGAAAATCTCTAAGAAATAATATACTCACCAAAACACAGAGATTTTAACCTACTCCTAAAACTAGCAATATTTTCTTAAACTAATAATTCATTTGGTAAACTATTATAAAACCCTGGTCCCACATGAGGGATAAAGAAGAATGATCTTCGAGTTGAAGCCTGAGGTCATCTTATTTGGGACGCTGTTCTGGTTGAGTATTCTTGGACATTACATCCAGCCACGAACATTTGACCGAAACATTGTGGCAATAATCCACGCTCATATTTAAACAAAAACAAAGCTGAATAAAATTTAAAAACTCCGTGTAAAGGCAGAATATGTCGTTAAACATATCTCCTTCTCACTGATGCACCTTTTGTATCACCACAAAGAACTATAATAGCTTAGTTTTGCATCGCACAAAGTGTAAGTTAATGTGTCGGGAAAGTACTCGACCAAACGACATTACAGTACAAAAGGTACGGGTGAACAGTAGAAACATACAAAGACCTTATTACATAACAAGGGAAAAAATTCTTCAGCTTTTCCATAATCCGAATATTCCTTGCAATATTACTACTTAACAACTCTATATAGGGTTTACAACTTAAACATTCATCTATCAGGACACCAAGGTACTTGACAGTCTTTAGTCGCTGGATTGAAGTATCAACAAGTCTAAGCTCATTAATCCATGGATAGTAATTGGGGTTTCTTCCGTAAACTAGAAACTGTGATTTATTGTTATTTAACCTCAGTTTGTTAGCTCTAGTCCATTTCCCAATTTGGTTCATACCTGTAATAAGCTTCTCCATGAGTTGCAGTTCCGTCTTCGCTGCCACCGGGCGGTATACTACAACCACAAAAAATATCTGTCCCGATTTACATAATTCTAATACCACACTTTCAGATACCATTTCCTTATTCAGACGCTTTTCATTACTCACCTTAATATCGAGACCATTCCTAACATAAACTGCCAGTCCACCATGTTGCCTTTTCTCTCTATTCTGAACATGAAGTCGATACTCACCTATATCTATATTTTTAAAAAGTTATGGTAGTTATTGGTGACCTTATTTATGTCAAAATCCCAAGCCCAATCATCATCGCTACCATTTTCGGTTTCGATATGTTTTGATTCTTGCTGTCCAGGTTGATTTTCATTGACTCGCTGCTCTTCATTTTCCTTTTTGACTCCCTCACTTGTTTGGTGTCGTATGTCTTCTAACCGCGTGTGTCTTTGCTCTTCATTTTCATTTTTAACACGCTCTTATTGCCGTCCTGGCTAAGTGGACGTGCGCTGGGTTGAAAATTGTTTGTCCAAGGAGCACGGGTTGGATCCCTGACTGGGCCAGTTATTTGGTTATGGACGTGGGTTAATGGTGGGACTCTGTAAGCTTAACCAGAGTCGACCCAGCTCTAAATGGGTACCTGGAGAGATCTGGTAAGGATAAGCAGGAAGGGTGTGCGAAAGCACAGGATGGCTGGCCCCTAGCCCCCCCCCCCATTGCACGTCCTGGCTGAAGGACCACGAAACGGAGATCAGCACCGCCAGGTTGGACCTAAAGTGTCTAGTGCCGTCATACTTACTTAAATTTTTTACTTATGGTTGTTTTTGCATATCTTCTAACCATCCGTGTCTTTGCTCTTCCTTTTCATTTTTGAAAAATTTTTGGATTTTGATTACTTCAGACAATTTAGCAATAACCTTTGCTTTAGCTGTTCGTATTGGTTTTGTCGCAATTGAGGGTCCAGATTGTCGATTTTCACATCTTATCACGTTTGATACTTCAGGTGTTGGCTCCAAAGACCCATCATTTATAGTAACTGCAACTGCAAATTTACATTTTTATGGGCCTTCTAACATACATTATATTATATAAATAACTATCATGTTGTAAAATCAACAATCTTATTCATGCTATGCATGACATCATATAAGAAAATACTTATATGATGCTATATATGATGTCATAAGAAATGCTTATATGATGTACATGACGTCAATTGCAAAAACCAAAATTAAGGCTCTTAACGATTTTTCTCAGACTTCCGACCTATCTAGATTATTTTTTTATGCGAGAATATCCCAAGATACCAATTTTCCCGAAAAATATGGAGCCGTTTCCGAGAACATACATACACACATACATATACAATTATTGCTCACATATAAAGATAGCATAATATCTTTATTATAGCATAATATCCAACCACACATTGCACTCCCTGCCGAAGGCAGTGAATCAGGAGATCGGTGCCTGCACTTCAGCATTATTTTTTTAAAAGATTTTTTTTTTTTTTTTTTTTTTAATTGAGGAGAAATACGGGCGAAGGCTGTGCCTGAGAGAGTTTTCTGGTCCATACTTTCAGTTTTACTGTATTATCAGGAACTGGATATTTTCTAATAAGAACCTGGCCTATGTCCAAGGTGGAAGAGAAAAGAAAAATTTACAAAATCCAAGATAGTTATCCGGGATCCCAGTGGCTGTTCTAGCCTGGGCAGGGGGGCAGCCCCCCATGTTTTTTGTGGCATGTGGCATTAAATTCCTGTTATTTTATATTTTTACACTCCTGAGATATACCCTGCCCCCTCCCCAGTTTTTCTGACATCTGGCATTAAATTCCTTTTTTTATTTTTACACTCTTGGGGTACACCCTGCCCCTCCCCCCAGTTTTTCTGACATGAAATTCCTTTTTTTATATTTTTATCCTCATGGGGTATACCCTGCAACCCTCCTCCTCCCCGATTATTAGGCTTAAAACCGCTACTGCCCAAATTCCTTTTATATTTTTAAGAAAGAGGAATGTTCCAGAAGCAAAAAGAAAACGGCACAATATCACAATAATCAACGGCACAATAACACAACACAACAATCACAAAAAGTAATCAGGCTTGTTCGAATTCAAATAGAGTCTATTGAACGACAAAACTCACAGCTAAGCATATACTCATTTGTAAGCATGTGAAACTTGCTGACTTACTGTATAATGAGAAATACTCACTTCAGTTATATATTGTATACCGTCCCGTTTTCAGAGACGAAGATTGGCCAGGTATTACGGACACTTACCAATTATAACAGAAGATTGAGCAATTGATACCTGAAAATATATTTTCGGCCGGCCCAGGTCTGCAGAAAGGGGTAACGGAAAGCTTATAGCCTGGAGCTCCCCTAAAGTTTTCATGCCTAGAATAACATTATATATATTTTTTTCCAGTTTTGAGCAATTTTGTATCAACTATGCCAATGAAAATTTGCAACAATTTTTCGTTCGCCATATTTTCAAATTGGAGCAGGAGGAGTATAACCATGAAGGGATTTCTTGGCGTCATATCGAATTCGTGGATAACCAGGAAGCCTTAGATATGATTGCTTTGAAGACAATGAATATTATGTCCCTAGTTGACGAAGAGTCAAGATTCCCCAAGGTAAGAAACTTCACCTTAGGGTCTCTTCCTTTCAAGTTGAGTTCTGAATGTTTGTTATCTCTGAACGTTGAACCATATAGCAAAATCTTGATTAAAAATATATTTTATTATTTCTAATCATATCGTCATATTGAATTCACGTCATATTAATCATATCGTCAGATCGAATAGCGTCATATCATAGCGTCATTTCGAATTCTGGATAACCAGGAGGCCTTAGATATGATTGCTTTGAAGACAATAGGATATTATGTCCCTAGTTGACGAAGAGTCAAGATTCCCCAAGGTAAGAAAGTTCACCTTAGGGTCTCGTCCTTTCAAGTTGAATTCTGAATGTTTGTTATCTCTTCTTAGGATTATTCTGGTATATCCCGAACGTAGAATCATATAGGAAAATCTTGATTAAAAATAATATTTTATTATTTTTAATCATATCGTCATATCGAATTCACGTCATATTAATCATATCGTCATATCGAATAGCGTCATATCATAGCGTCATATCGAATTTGTGGGTAACCAGAAGGCCTTAGATATGATTGCTTTGAAGACAATGAGTATTATGTCCTTAGTTGACGAAGAGTCAAGATTCCCCATGGTAAGAAACTTCACCTTAGGGTCTCGTCCTTTCAAGTTCAGTTCTGAATGTGTGTTATCCCTTCTTAGGATTATTCTGGTATATCCTGAACTTTGAAACATATAGCAAAATCTTGATTAAACATAAATCCTAAAAAAAAATCCCAATAAAATTGAAAATGAATCATAAAACGAGTAGAAATTGAAATGAATCAAGCGAAACTTAAACGAACGGAAATTACTAAAAACAGGAATAGGATTCATTATAATGTTCATTTATAATAGCTATAGATATGTCTGCTTTCATTAATTTTTAATTTATATATTTCTGCTTTCTTTAGATTTATTAGTTTAGATTTGTGATTTATTAGTTGATTTTTATTTTGTTACACGCCTTCAATGGAATACGCGGAGATACAGATAAGCCCTTTAGGGAGGACAAAGGGTAGATCAGAGGCTACTTACAGGGGAATATCAAAATAAGAAAGAAGGTGATTTTGAAACTGCGATTTTCTGGTCTTAAGGAGACGTCAGGAAGACATATTTGGAAGGCGGGTGAGGTTGAACCCTTAAATTTGGAAAAATACCGTTTTAAGTCTTTTCATTAAAAAAGGAATTCCCACTAGATTGTGAAAAAAAATATAAATAAAGAAGATTCTATTCTATTGCCTAAAACAATAAAATATTTAATATTTTAACAATAAGATAATAAAATATGACAATAAAATTACAATAATATCAATAATAATAATAATAAACATAATAAAACAATTAAACAATAACAATAATAAAACAATAAAGTGTTTAGAACGACTTTTCGATTATTTCGCGTTTATATTTTTGTGAATTATTACTTTTATAACCAGTGTTTTTTGGGCCATTATTTGTCAATAATATTGTTGTAGAAATCGCAATAGATATTATGGCTTCCCTTGGCCTCTTCTGTATTCCCTAGGATAAATCCATCAAACTCGTCCATATAATCAGAGGCAATGCTGTAGCGTTGCCTATAGTAATGGCCATACGGCTCCAATGTTTTATTATTTATTATTATTATTATTTTTTTCCCAGAGGCACTTCATATGGAAGGGGTCATCGTAGATACTTCAAAGGGGGCTCATTCGGTTGGAAATCGAGAGTTCTAGTACCCTTTTTAATAGTAAAAAATGATTGGAGGGCAACTAGCCCCCCCCCCACGCCCATCATTCCCCCACACATCCAATCAAAATTTTGAGATAGCCATTTTGTTCAGCGTAGTTGATTTCCAGATAGAAAATATATTTTTGAGAAGTGCACTCCCCCACAACCCTCAGGGCAAGGGTTTTAAGTTATGCCCTGGGGGCATATCAGGTTTTTATAGAAGGCGTTGTCGTAGAAACTTCAAAACAGTCTCATTCGATTGGAAATTAAAGGGCTAGTGCCATTTTAATAGTCGAAAATGATTGGAGGGGAAATAGCCCCCCCCCCCCGCCCCTCATTCCCCCAAACACATCCAATCAAAATTTTGAGATAGTCATTTGTTCAGCGTAGTTGATTTTCACATAGAAAATATTTTTTTGAGGAGGACAATCCCCCATAACCCTCAGGGCAAGGGTTTTATGTCCTGGGGGCATAAATGGCTTTTGGCTTTTGAGATAGCCATTTTGTAAACAAAGAAATAAACAAAAGATAGCCATTTTACATCAAAATAAACAAAAAAAAAACACAAAATAAAACAACAAAAGAAAAAATATAAATAAATAGGAAACAAAACTCACATATTAAATAAACACTTCCATTCACTGGCGTATGTTGGCGTATATTTATTTATATTTTTTCTTTTGTTGTTTTTTTTTGTGTTTTTTTTTTGTTTATTTCGATGTAAGTTAAGGTTTTTAAAAAGAGCATTTTTTGTTTATTTTTTTTTCTTTTTTTTCCGTTGAGAAAGGCTCCCGGACGTGGGGCCGAAATATTCGGAGTATTTTTGTTTAATTAAGTGTTTATTTTATTGATTTCACTGCTTTATAAAAATTAAAACCCGTTTTTCTTGCTTAATTTTTCGTAAATGGAAAAGCAGTGTGGTCTAAGAAATTATATTAATTTAAATGAATAAATAAATCTTAAAATAAGTGAAAGTTAAATAGATTATAGAAATTCACTTTGGATCGAACAAAAATAACTAGAAACAAAGGTTAGGGCATTACTTGACTTCTGACGCCTATAACCTACTGCATCATCGGCACTTTGCTAAAAAAAAATTATAATAAAAATATTTTCTTTTGTACTTAGTATTGAAGATAAATATTAAAATTACAGTAAAATTTTGAACTGATGAGCTTTTAGCAATTAATATCATTATGCATCAAATATTCAGTTTAATTTATTAGTTCTTTTCAAGATTGGTCAAGACAAATATAGTTTCACTACAAACAAAATTTGGATACTGCCCCCTTCTTTATCTGTAAAAACCTAAAGCCTTCTGCGTCATTGGTGCTTCAATGAAAACGAATTACTCGTATATTTCAAATTTATTATTTTCCAGTTCTTACAGCATTGAAAATGAAAATAAAAATTACAGTGAAAAAATATTTTGAAGTGATGGATCTTTCAACAATTAATATCATTATATATTTAATATTCAATTTGATTTTGTTTATACTTTCCAAGACTGTTGAAGACTCATATAGTTTTGCCATTTTTTTTAACTCTGCCATTTTTTCTAACTAATCGTGTCAGTTTGTTACGAAAACATTCTACGGCTTCTAGGCATTTCTATTTGAGCGGAAAACTGCACCTCAAACTTTGTGGATCATGCATTTTCTTGCATGAAACACCAAAATATAATAAAATGTCAAGTTTCGGAGTGTTCCACCACTCGCAAGCAAGTGCCATCGGTATTTTTTGAAACCGTATGGTCAATTTAGGGGGTGGCGGGTAGGGTAATTCTCGTAGCAGCCCCATTCCGTCGTGGTATATTTCACATTTCCAACACCTGGCGTCCGGACTATCATATAATCTACCAAGCATACAACTACCCCAAATCAGTATCAATAAATAAATGAAACCCAAAACGAACAAAAATTAAAACAAATATTAGAGTCAGACTCAAACGAGCATAAATTAATATGAGTAGGGTTTAAAACCCCTATGCTTTCTAAAAGCCAGAATATAATTTGTACTTTACTGAAAAAAAATTCAAATGAGTTTACTGAAAAGAAATGTACATTGTCAATTTAATCTACAAATGCTGATATTTATTCCCTAAAATCTTAATTAATTTTTGATTTCTTAAAGTTACAAAAGTGAAAACATTTCAAAGAATTGTTTTCAGTAAAGCGCCAACGACGCAGTAGGTTTTGGGCTTCTGCAGTGAGGCGATACCCAAACTCTTGTTTGTAGTTATTTTTATTCGATCAAACTTGATTTGCATATTCTTTTTAAATTTCACTCGTTTTAAGATTTATTTATTCATTTACATTAATATATATTGTATGTTTGTTCGCATTGATTGTTTATTTAATTTCTGTTCGTTTTAAGTTTCATTTATACTTTAATAGTAAAATATTTGTTTTCGTTTTAATTTTGATATTCATATACAGTGTAAGCATTAATCGCTGTGGAATCTATTTATTTATTTATGTTAGTTCCTGTTGTGTATTTTTGCTATGTTTGTTTAATTTCTGCACTATTCGGGTTTAACTTATTGTTTAATTTATGTTTCTGGTCGTTTTGAGCTTTGATTTTAACTTAATTTTTAATTTCCTGAGCAGAAGTTTAAATTGACCTTTAATTTTCTTTGAAAAACTTATTTCTCGAAAAGTTTTTTTTAATTAATTGGGAATGAAAGGAAACGATTAGAGGCTTGTGATTCAGCACAAAACACATAATTTATCTAGCAATGCAAAGAGAAAAAGAGAGTATTTTCTAGTAATTAAACGGTAAGAAGGGTGTTCTATAATTCGGCTAATTTGCGTCTATGGTGGATTTTTGCAAGCCATGTAGATTGTTTCTTATTTCTGGAGAGAAAAAATGACTTCTTTTTTAAAACTTAATATGTTTTAATAACCTTTTTGCATAATTGCAAGCCAGTAAATAGAATTTTAAATAAATTTCTTCCTGATTGGTCCCCTAATGTGAAAATTCAGGCCATTCAAAAGAAGGAAAGGTTTTTTGTCACAAGATTTTTTACTATTGGTATTTATGTTTCTCTGTGTTGCTACCTTGATTGAAATGTCAAACAAAGTGCTGATTGAGGGACCTCTTCTGTTGTGTCAATAAGTAACTTTTTCCTCGGACCATATTTGACTGGCTTATGGGCCACTCTTACCCTAAGAGCCATATTTTTGACATCCCTATTCAGTTGTAAAATCCAAGTTCGTCCTCGTTTTGGGTGGGAGGAAGTTATAAAGAAAGATTTAAAGGAAATGTGAACTTCCTGGGAGGGTGTGGAAATGGAGCCTTTGAATAGATTAGAATGGAGGGGGAGCGTGCCTAGCTGTGTTGGCCTCAGGCGGCTTGGCGCTGCGGTGAGTTGTTAGTAGTAGTAGTATTCAGTTGTATCAATATAGGAGTTTTATCTTGACCTTTACTTAAATTAAATAAAAAAAACAAGTTTTTTTAACTGAAAGTAAGGAGCGACATTAAAACTTAAAACAAACAGAAATTAGTCCGTATATGAAAGGGGATGTCCCCTCCTCAAGGCCTCGCTCTTTACGCTAAAGTTTTTATTGTTTTAAAAAATAAAGTTGTGAGACAGTCAAACTTAAGCGTAAAGAGCGAGGCGTTGAGGAGGGGACAGCCCCTTTCATATACGGAATAATTTCTGTTCGTTTTCAGTTTTAATGTCGCTCCTTACTTTCAGTTGAAAAAATTTGTTTTTTTTATATAATTTCTGAATGTTTTTAGTGTAAAGTATTTAACATCAATTCGAGAAGCTTTTCCGGGTATCTCATTTCTTAGTTAGTTGGGCATTTATGTGTCAACGATAGCGGTCCAGGGGGGAGCTCTTGGGACTAAAGCTAATCGTGGGTAAGGGGTCGTTCCCAGGCCTGGAACTTCCGTTCCAGGAAAGTTATATTCTTGGTTCATTTGTAAAGGCAGTCCATCTTTCGCCTTCGTCGTAGCTACTTGTTCTTGTGCTACCTTGTTTCCTCTATGTGTATTCTCACGTTATTTAATAAAGACCATGTACCAACATTTATCGTCTATCTTTGGAATTTACGTAAACCATTACATCTGCCAATATAAAAGGCATACAAATAAAGAACTAAATAGAGGTTTACAGAGTGGTGACACCAGACATTTACATTAGTTAATGCAGCTTTTATTTTGGCTCACCGCCATTGAATAAGTAAACAAAATTTGCAAAAAATTTTGCTTTTCTTTTGCTAAATGGATGTCTCTAAATTTGGTTATGACGTAATTTACAAATTAACTTACGTAACTAACTTCTATATTCGTATATTTTTCTTCTGGCAAAAAATACAAAGTTGCAGATTTTTGCAGATATGAGCTTGAAACCTATGTAATAGGGTTTTCTGATAAGCTGAATCTGACGGTGTGATTTTCATTAAAATTCTTTCACTTGTAGGGGATGTTTCCCCCTCTTTAAAAAATCAGGTAAATTTTCTCAGGCTCGTAGCCTTTGATGAGTAATACTAAACTTAATAACATCTATATATTTAGAATCAGCATTATAAACACATTCTTTTGATACATTTAATGACATCAAAATTCCGTTTTTAAAAGTTTCGATTACTATTGAGCCGTATCGCTTGTTTTTTTTTATTATTTTTTTTTATTACGTATGTGTTATTACGTATACGAAAGTCTTCTGCTCTTAGCAACGACAATGCACTTTACTATAAAAGTTAACCAAAAAAATTGAGACAAAAAACCCTCACACACCCAGGCCAGGTAAAGAGAAGGTCTAGCTCGTTTGAAAGATTTAAAAAAACTGTAGCGTAGTGATTGATGTACGGAATTGGGGCGGAACCCCCTTATCTACGTTATAATTTATTTTCTTTTTAAGTTCTAGTGTTCCTTCTTACTTTCAGTTGAAAAAAACTAGTTTTTTTTATATTTAATTTCTGATCGTTTTTTAAATAATGCTTGGAAATCCGTCGCCCCCTTCATAGAAATGTCCCTTATCCCAAAGAAACATCCTCCACGGAACTATTCTCCAGAGTGACCCCCTCCTTTAGCCCCCCCTCCTGAAAAAAATCCTTCCTGAAAATGTCTGTATACTTCCCAATAACCAATAAATAATGCTGGCAAGCCCGGCGCCCCCTTCATAGAAATTTCCCTTCCTCCATGAAAACTTCCTTCATGGACAGACCCTCCAACATAACCCCCGACCCTCCCCCCCCCCTACTAACAGAAAAAAACCCTCCTGAAAAGTTCTGTATACTTCCCAATAACCAATACTATATGTTAACCTTGGGTAAAGTTCATAACTTTTAGCCCTCCCCCTGGGGCCTTCGAGGAATTAAGTAACTATAAAAGACGTGGTTATAGCATTCTAAATCATGCTGAACAAAATTGCAATCTCAAAATTTTGATTTGTTGACTTCGGGAAAAAAATAAGCATGGGTGGGGGCCTAGTTGAATTTCATTTTTTTTGATCATCGAAAAAGGGACAAAGAAATTTTATTTTCCGTTTCAATGAGTCCTCCCACGATATTCAAGAACCACTGGGTCGATACGATCACCCCTGGGGAAAAAAAAACAAATAAACACGCATCCGGGATCTTTCTTCTGGTAAAAAATGCAAAATTCCACATTTTTGTAGATAGGAGCTTAAAACCTCTACAGTAGGGTTCTCTGGCACGCTGAATATGATGGTGTGATTTTCAATAAGGTTCTATAGCTTTTAGGGGGTCTTTCCCCCTTTTTTTGAAAATCAGCCAAATTTTCTCAGGCGCGTAACTTTTGATGGGTAGAAGTAAACTTGATGAAAGTTATATATTTGGAATCAGCATTGAAATCTGATTCTTTTGATGTATCTATTGGTATCAAAAAACCGTTTTCTAGAGTTTCGGTTACCATTGAGCCGGGTTGCTCCTTACTTACAGTTCGTTACCACGAACTGTTTGATACACATATCTGGCATACCACGCAAAACAAATAAGCAAAACTAATTTGGTGCCGTATGTTTTTATCTGATTTTTTGCTGATTTTTGATCCACGTTTCTCTTTTTTAATTTGGCACCCACTACAACCAAAAACTAAATAATTTTGCATATATTTTGCATATATATGGTCATCTTGTATAATTGCATATAGAGGTCTTTTTCATTTGGGATATATATTATTGTGTAAGTTTCAACTTTACCGATTCCAACATCAGATTTCATTTTCACTGTCCTTGGTGATCTAAGTGAAATTTAAGTTAATATTTAGTATCTTCATAATATTAATCGAATCAGTTTTTGAAACTACATTGATGTTAATAACTAATATTGCTTCTAACCCCACATAAATATAATTATAATTAAAACGTTAGGCCAATCCCGCATTCTAGGGTTATAGTGAGAGAAAAGTTGAGATGGCTTGGACATGTTTTGGAGATGATGCATGACAGATTGCCCCTGTCCTTGTCGGGCAGCCTTCTACAACAAACAAGAAGCAGGTGTCCCTAAATTGGGTTGGACGATATCGTAAGGAAAAATTTAAGGGAAATGAAAACTTCTTGGGAGGGTACAAAAAGGGAGGATTTGAATAGATTGGGATTGGGGAGTAGCCTGCGTAGCTGTGTTGGCCTCAGCCGGCTTGATGCTGCAGTGAGTTGTTAGTAGTAGTAGTATTGAAATATAGTTTTGATAGATTTTAATTTTTTTATGATTGAGTTGTTTTTGAGACTGTTTTGAGGGATGTTTAGGCCTAACTCTTTTTTATGTTTTTAGCAAGGTCTGTCAGATTTTACTGATATTTTGTGTGAATGCTGCTTAATTTTTAAAAATTTTGCAGGGTACTGATCAAACCATGCTTGCTAAACTTCACAAACAACACGGACGGAACAAAAACTACGTAAAACCTAGGTCTGATATAAACGCCTCCTTCGGTATGAATCATTTTGCCGGGATTGTTTTCTACGATACGAGAGGTAAATATTAAATTTCCTAGAGTAATTCAATGCAAAAGGGAATAAGTCCACTTTTGAGCTCTTTCAATTAAGGGCTTATAGTCTATTTATGTTTGAAAACTGTCACGAGACTAAATTGTCTTTGTGTTATGTTTTATTTAGTTTCATTCCCTTTTAATTTGGCAAGTTTTCATTGTTTTTGACATTTTCACAACCTTTTTGACAATTTTTTCCTTACTTTAATTTTTTTATGTACTTTTTGACAATTTTTGACAATTTTTTCCTTACTTTAATTTCTTTTATGTACTTTTTGACAATTCGACCCACCAGAGCTTATGATAGCCATTTTCCCTAAATAAAATCTTTTCTTATAGTAACTGAAATAAACTAGCTTTGGAAAAAAACTTCCTGATGAATCAAATGAAATTTATTTGTTTCCATTTTTATGAAAATAATTGAACTCCCATGCATACCCCAATGGGATTGGGGTACGCAATCCCATTTTATGATACAACCACACGTACCCATGCGTACTCCATGGGATTGTGTACCCCAAGGGGGTACACAATCCCCCCTCTTGTACATTCCCTCTCCCCCCTTTTAGTAAGATGAAACTAGAATAAACTAGCTTTGGAAAGAAACTTCCTAATGAATCAAATGAAATTTATTTGTTTCCATTTTTATGAAAATAATTGAGCTCCCATGCACAGCATATATAGTCTACGAAGTAAGGAACACTCATGAATTAATTCTATTCTTTTATTCTTTGTGACTTGAAGAAAATATATCTTAAGCTTTATTTTCAGAAAATATTCCTCCACCTGACTCACTTCCCCATGCTCTTCGAAAAAGTCTAGGCATTAAGCAAAGGGGCTTAAAACCCTGTATTCCTAAAACTCATGATTCAACAATATGTCACATTTCAAAGCTGTTTGCTTCTTATAGTTTGAACACAATATGTCTTGTGCTTTATTGTCAGAACAGTTTGCCCCTAACAGTTTGCCCTTAACAGTTTGCCCTTAGCCCCACTCTCTGAGAGAGCTCTTTGGGGAGCTGTTTATTCTTCATGGTTTGATAATGCATCATAATGTTCCTTATTTTCAGAAGAACATGTAAATCTTATAGATCTTAGATACATTCTGATAAAATAGAATTCCAATCTAATTAAAAGAACATCATAAAACGAGCATAAATTGAAATGAATAATCAAGTCTTACTTAAAATGCGCGAAAATTAATAAAACAGGAATAGGGTTTATTATAATATTCATTTGTAATTCTTATATTCATATATGTCTGCTTTCTTTCTATGTTTCTTTTATTTATGATTTATTAGTAGATTTTTTTTTACTATTTTGTGTTTCTTGTTTTTCTTTTGTTTTTCTTTTCTTTTGTTTTTCTCTTGTTTTTCTTTTCTTTTGTTTTTTCTCTTGTTTTTCTTTCCTTTTGTTTTTCTCTTGTTTTTCTTTTCTTTTGTTTTTCTTGTTTTTTTTTGCCTTTAGCATACTTAAGTTTTGCTCTAATAAATAAATAAAAGGAAATTAAGTTAAGTTGTGCTGATAAGAAAAAGATAATAATTAGGTTATTTAATAGGTTACTTTTCTTTAAAAAAGGAGAGAAATGGCAAAATTACCCTTTTTTACTGCAAAAAGAAAATAAGTCAATTTGAAAAATCAATGGCAGTCACCAACATCTGCCTCAATTTGCAGCATAAAGCGTTCGTTTTACCTGTAGTTAGTGTGGGTGGGCCAATATAAATTTAAGAGTGTTTTGTCAAAAAAAAAAAAAAATGCTAGCTTTTAAAATTGGGACTACTCTTTCCTGCAAAAAAAGAAGAAAAAGGGCTAATTTAATTAACCCTTAATTAATTGACTTAATTATAATTAATTAATTGATTAATTAAAAATTAGTCCTTCCCACAACAAAAACAATTTCTCTAGTTGCTCAAGATAGGGGACTGCAATTCCCCTCTAATGGTTTTCGGCTACGGTGACTAATAGTTTAATTTTCATTTCGATTCAACACCTTTTTTGAGAATTTCCTGGCTGTTTTTTTGAAATTTCCCTTAAATTTGTTTAAATAATAAACTTCTACCAATAAAATAAGCCAAAATAACAGTTACCATTCCTGAATCAGCTTCAAATGGTGATTCTTCTTCATTTGACAGTATTTTTTTCAAAATGGTTTTATAAATCTTCGATTACTATGGGCTAGAATTTGTTCTATATTAGGCAGCAGTAGATGCTGCAACCATGAAAAGGATAATGCTCGAAGTAAACTGAAAACTCGAAGGAATCCTGAGATTTGTTTTTATTGTGAAAAAAAAGCCAGTATATAAGTTTTGGCTTTCAAGACGCGTGATTAACAAAATTGGACTTTTTTTGCTAAAAAAAAATTCGATTCTAAAAACAGAATTTTCTTTATAAACAAAAGAAAACTCTACTTAGTATAGGTCTGGATTTTAAATCCAAAACCGTAAATCAGAGTTTTTTTTTATAGTGCTTTTAATGTGTGGTCGATGATTTTTAGATTATTCTTGAAATTTCAAAAGTATATACCACACATACACATTATTTACTTGCTTTTTAAGTTCTTTCTATAATACTACTATTACAAATGCTAGCAACTCACCATACCACCAAGCCGCATGAGATCAACACAGTTACGCACGCTCCTCCTCCATCACAATCTATTCAAAGTTTCTCTTTTTACACCCGCCAACGACGGTTTCAGTCCCTGTAACTCATTCTTTATAGTGTCCTCCCACCCCAGACGGGGACGACCTGCTTTCCGTTTAGCCCTAGAGGGTTGGCCGAAAAGACCAATCTTCGGCAATCTGTCATTCTTCATCCGAACAACATGCCCTAACCACCTCAACCTTTCTTTCATTATAGACCTAGACAGCGGTATTGAACCACATTTTTCGTATAGCCTATTGTTTGAAATACGGTCAGTCAGCCGGGTACCCAGAACAATCCTTAAGCAATTTCTCTGGAAAACATCTAGCAAATATTCATCCGCTTTTCGGAGCGCCCATGCTTCAGAGCCATATCTGACCAGTGTCTTGATTGTAGCTTCCTATATTATAATCTTGGTTAGTAGACTTATCTTTCTGTTCCTCCAGACTTTTTTTAAGTGTGAAAAAACACCCTGAGCCTTGGCTATTCTACTTTTAAAATCTTTACTAATCTAACCGTTTTTAGTAATAATACTACCAAGGTAAGTGAAGCTGCCCACCTGATCAATCTTTTCATTACCCAACGTCACGTTTTCATCTTCACTTATTCCTAGCCTTAGTGACTTGGTCTTCCTAACATTAATTTTCAAACCAATACTAGCACCCTGAACTCGCAAAGCCTCTAAAACTTCATTCATTTTGCTCACACTTTCATCTAGGATGCTTAAATCATCAGCATAATCTAAGTCCAGAAGACTTTTTCCTTCCCATTTGATTCCGAGGTCTCCCATTGCCTTTCCTGTGCTCCTTAAGACAAAGTCCATCAAAACAATCCATATAAAGGGGGGTAGAACACAACCCTGCTTAACTCCTGATTTAATACAAAACCAGCTGCTAACCTCATTTCATACCTTAACCTCAGCAGTGTTATTCTCGTACATAGCAATAATCACTTTAATGTATTTGTCTGGTATACCATACAAGGATAAAACCTTTACTAAAGCTCCTCTATCAACAGAATCGAACTCTTTCTCATAATCTATAAAACTGAGGACCATAGGTGTTTGAAAACTTAGGCACTTCTCAATTATTATCCTAAGAGTGAAGATTTGGTCAACACATCCTCTACCTTTTCTAAAACCGCACTGCTCTTCTCTTAAAACTCTGTCTACGGCATCTCTCAGTCTAAAAAGTATCATATTACTAAGTAATTTGCTACCTACAGAGACCAGACTAATGCCTCGATAATTACCACACTCACTTTTATCACCTTTCTTATAAAGTGGCTTAATTAAGGTTTTCCTAAAATCATTAGGTACTTCCCCTTTTTCAAAAATCATATTCATAATCTCCAATAACTTATTTCTAACCTCAGACCCACCATATTTAAGAAACTCATTTACTACCCTATCAGCACCTGGAGCCTTATTATTCTTTAATCCTTTTAGTACTGTTTCTAATTCCTCCTCACAAAACAAATCTTCCTTCACATCCAAGGTATCACAAACTTTTTCATTTTCCTCTATATTTTTTCCTGCAACTCTATCTCGGTTAAGCAAATTCTCAAAATGTTCGGCCCATCTTGCTTTAGCTTTTGTCTTATCGCTAATTGCCACCCCATTCCTATCTTTAACTGGGACAAGTCCGGATTGACTACTACCTCTCAATTTGTTAACGTGCCAGTACAATATTTTATTATTATGCCGTCTAGCTGCATCTTCTAAATCCTCGGCAATTTTATCCATGGCCTCCACTTCACACCTCCTTGGTTCATATTTCAATGCTTTCTCCACTTTCTTTACATTTCTTTTGTTTTCATGTGATCTATCACTCAGATAATTCTTGTACAAGTCCTTTCTCCTTTCTATTAAACTAAAGTAGGTACATACGCTGCCACTCTAAATTAGGTACATACGGTGCCACTCTAATTTTATTGTCTTTAATTGAAAAAAAAAACCCAAGAGAAATACGTTCAGTGCTGTCCTTCTAGATAATTGAGGCTTCATTCTATCTTTACCAGGAAGAGTATGGGTTTTATTACCATTATTCTGCCACTGGCAAACTGCCAATCTAAACTTTTCTTATTTTTCCTTCATTTTTTAGGGCTCTCAAACACAAATCGAAAGGGGTTTTCCACTAATCTTGTACCTCAGTAAAAATGGCATTGCCATTCTATTTGAAGACGTAGAGTTCGCTGCCACTTTGTTGACACTGCCTAGACCGCCACTTTAAATTTACTTAATTATTTTTTTAGGATTTCTAGAGAAAAGAAGAGGTACATTTAGTATCGATTTAATGCAGCTAGTCCACGTTTCCAGCCACGAATTTTTTTTTTTTTTTTTTTTTTTTTTTTTTTTTTTTAGGGTTTCTGGAGAAAAACAGAGATACGTTCAGTGCCGATTTAATGCAGCTAGTCCACGTTTCCAGCAACAAATTTTTAAAGGAGATTTTTGCAAATGATATTTCCATGGGGTCCGAAACCAGAAAACGCGCCCCGACGCTGTCGTCCCAGTTCAAAAAAAGCTTAGATTCGCTTATGCGGACCCTGAGTGCATGTAATCCCTTTTTTGTCAGATGTGTGAAGCCGAATGAACTGAAAAAACCGAGTGTAAGTTTCATTTTTTTTGGGGGTTTATTTTATTTTTTGGCGCTTGATATTTTTATTTTTTGCCGAGCAAAATGTTTAAACCTGCTTATACGTTTCCTAGGAACCTGCAATCTCTTTTTCAGATGTTTCGAAGCTAAAAGGTTTGAAAAATGGAATATATTATTGTTATTATTGAAATTTGCAAGACGCAAAGTTTGCTTTTTTAGGCTTAATGTACTTTGGCACTGAGCCCTCTAATCTACAGTGCTTAAAATTTTGCTAATTCACCAGTCGCTAATTTTGCTTGTCGGTTAATTATATTTATTTATTTATATTGTATTTATTTTCTATTTCTTTTCTGTTTTCCATTTCAATTATTTTAAGTTATTGAGTTAATTATTTTATATTAAATCAGTTATATTTAATTTAGATATGTTTAATTATGGTCAATTAGTTCATCGTAAAGATAGTCGACTACATTTAATTGCATTAATTAATATAATTTTTATATTTGGTAATATTCAAATATATGTGACTATATTTAATTACAATCAAAAGTTATTTAGAACATCTTTTTTCATAGGTTTTTGACCGTGAATTATGCTGCAGACAGTTACGATATTCCGGTATGATGGAAACGATACGTATCCGTAGAGCTGGCTACCCAATTCGGCACACGTTTAAGGAGTTTGTAGAAAGATACCGTTTTTTGATAAGTGGTTGTCCTCCCGCACATAAGGTATGACAGTTTACAGTTTCTAAGTCCAAGAAAGTCCAAAAATAACCTGGGTTTCAAATTGCTATTTTGCAATTTGACCTTACGAGTGCAAAGCAAACCATTTTTCTTAAGATTTTAAGATTTAATTAATTTTCTTAATTATTAATTATTAAATCTTAATTATCTTATTTTTAATTATCTTAATTATCTTAATTAATTAATTAATTATTTAATTAATAATAATTATTTAATTAATTATCTTAATTATCTTAAATCTTAATTATTAACTAAATTAATTTTCTTAAGATTAAGATTTCTTGAGATTTAAGATAAGAAATATAAAGAAAAGAAGAATGATTTATACAAATGATAAACTTTTACACAAACACTGCATAAATATTTATTTGTGTTTAATAAAATTTTATAATTTTTGTAAATTCTTCATTTATTATGCCATTATTTGGTGACGTTGCATGTCACTTTGCCTAAGGGAGTATTTTCGAATTGAGTGGAAATGAATTCGTGTAAAGATACTGTTTTTTACCTCATCTGAAGATGAGGTATGACAGTTTACAATTTCTAAGTCCAAAAGTCCAATTCCAAGAAAGTAAAAAAATAGCATGGATTATAAATTTGGTTATTTCACTAATTTTGTGATTCCCTATTTTGAACACAAATATTGTATAAACATTTATTTATTTTGTATAAACTTTTATATTTACGTACTTTTTATATAAACTTTTATATATTTACGTTGCGTGTGATAGTTTTAAATTTGTAATAAGAAATCCCCCCCCCCCAAAAAAAAAATTTGCCTATTTTGAACACAAATATTGTATAAACATTTATTTATTTTGTATAAACTTTTATATTTTTCATATTTTATTTATTATATCATTAGCGGGCGAAGGTATCTTTGCATAGGGTATCTTTTGAAAATTGAGTGGAAATGAATTCGCGGAAAAACACCATTTGCTGATTAGTGGTTTTCTCCTGTGCGTTGCATGTGATAGTTTTAAATTTGTAATAAGAAATCCCCCCCCCCCAAAAAAAAAACCTGGATTGAAATTTTGATTATTTGCTATTTTTTTACTTGATATCATGAGTGAAAACAAAACCTTTCTTCGTTAAACGGTTTTCTATTTATATAAGCTCTTACCTTTATATTATATAAATATTTATTTGTTTTATGTGAACCTTTGGTCATGTTTTTAATCTTTTTTTATTATACCGTTATCTGACAACACTGCATTGACAACACTGAATATTTTTCTGATGATTCCTCTGTTCTTAACTCTCTATTCTCACTCCTCTCTTATGATTCCTCTGTTCTTAACGCTCTATTCTGACGTCCTCTGAGCTTAACTCCTCTGTTCAGCTTAATGGTTTTCTCCTTTTAAACCCGTGGTTCCCAACGTGGGGCACAGGCTCCGCTGGTCGGGCACGGCAATTTTTGGGTGGCTCATGGACAGGACGTGCACCCGTTGGATGACTACATTTTAGAGCCTTAATTAAAAAAAAAAAAACATTTTTCATGTGAATGACGTCACATTCATATGTATTTAAAGAACAAAAAAGATACATGGTGGTATTATAATGACGTTATACATTGTATAAATTGTGTTGCATTCAGAAAATATTTTTCGTTAGTTTAAAATATACCTAGAAGTTGACCCAAAACAGATGTACCATTGAAGAATTGTTTGTAGTAATAGAAAAGATTTGCTCGTGGCGATAGAGATTTCTCCTATAGCGCCACTTGGAGATCAGATTCCTTTGGGAGCATTTACCTTGGAGACTGGCGAACTAGTTACCCATTATCAGACTAGACTCAGACATACAAGAGAAACGAACACTAATAAAAAGACAATAGATTTATTAAACTTACATGCTTAGTTGTACAGCAATGGGTCACTTCAAAGACAATAATGGTGACCAAAATAATATCGTACTAAACGTTTCAGCTCTCTCTTCCTATTACAAATTAAAAAACACATTTTCCCTACTCCCAAACTCAGTTCTTTCGTCCTGCGCTCGAGGGGCTGTTTGCCATTGTCTCACGAGCCCCAAGAACGCGAACCCTCGTCCAATAATCCATCTTAAATATTTTGATGATTAAGGCGGTCACACTGTTCTTATCGTTTAAGCTTCCTTAAAAATATTGTGCGTAGCACTTTTCTTATTGCTCACTGTCTTAGCGAAATCCAAAGATTGCAGTTTCTTTTCTTTGCCGATTAAGGGTGTTTTCCTTTTTGAAACTAGATTTAGCTTAATTATAGAGTCTGAATTAAAGAAGGAACTTTATTTTGGTATTTCAAATATATCGTGTTTTACTCCCGGTACATATCACCCTTCCCATGAAATAATGACGCCCCGTCATTAGTTACTGCCCATCAGGATTTTTATAATTTTTCAATTTTTTTTATTATTTTAGTAAACCAACATAACAAATAGTACTAGAATTTAATTGTTGTATATTTTGGCAGTTTTCTTATACTTTACTAAAGATTTTTTTTTTTTTCTTTTTCTATATCTAAAAATTATCAAGTATAAATTTACAATAATTGGTGTACTATTAAACTCGTAAGATATTTCTCTTTTTTTTTTTTTGCTGTCTATTTTAATAACAGAGAAAAAAATAAGAAGCGATAAGATAAACACAAGGACTTATTAAAAAAAAATATAATTTTTTTACACAAATAAATTATTTATAACATACAATATTTGGTTCATCATATTCACTGATGACATTAAAACACTTTCACTATTTAGATTTTTGAATTGTCAAAGCTGTTAGGAGGTAACACATGTAGCTTCACATCTATTCATCACCTTTCGTGTCCTTAGTGTACTACACCCTTCTGTTGTAAATTACGGTCCTTCACTCCTTTTGTCCTGGCAAAAATTTCGAAGCACTTACGTTATGGTTTCTTCATGGAACAGTTTGAGTCTAGTTGTCTTTACACGGTAGGTTTTTCCTAATAGTCAACTGGGAAATGACCGTTAAATATCGTTCTAACGGTCAACTGGGAAATGATTCTTCCCACTACAGGTGTTGGTGTTTTTCTTCTCAGCATATCATTTTTTGGATTTTTGAGGCACACAGAGAATGTATTCTCGCGTAAAATTGTTCATTTGTGCCTTTTGAAACGGGTTGTCGTCATATTATAGTGACTCTCTTAATATATAGTCTTTAAATTCAACTTCGAACCTCTTCAACTATCATCTAACTTCAAATATCGTTAAGTATCGTTTATCTTGTACTGCTCGATTGTGTTCTCAGAGTTAAAGTTCAAATTGTCTTTAATTTCTGCTTCAACTATCCTCAAATGTCTTTTAGTGTCATTAAACTTTATAGAGTGTTTATCTTGTTCGGGTTGATGGGGTTATAATGGTTAAACTTCTATGAGTCTATTAATTCGTCTTAAAAAATATTCGCAAGTCATTGTAATTTAAATTCATATATCTATTATAGTTTTATGATATATGGTTTTATCTGAATTAAAATAAAAATTTTATTTAATTTATTATTCAAATATCTTCAAATGTCTTTAAGTTTCATTTAACTTAAAATATCGTTTATCATGTGCTGATCGATGGAGTTCTCAGAATTAAACTTCAAATTGTCTTTAATTTCAGTTTCAAATATCTTCAAATGTCTTTAAGTGTCATTTAACTTCAAATATTGTTAAATATCGTTTATCTTGTTCTGATCGATGGGTTTCTCAGCATTTAAGCGATTATATGGTTCGTTAAAGTACTTGATACTCAGGTTCAAAGATAGTTTTACCTGATATATACTATGGTTCATGGTCGATGAAACGATGATTGGAGTTCACTGTTGTTTTCTTAGGGGGAGGTTTTATGAAACTTCCCTGGGGTTATGGTGGGTACTCTTCGTTGGTTGAGATATTATAAAATAGACGTTACTGGGTCGTATCTGTACTGGGCAGCTTATTGTAATACTCAATGACCAAGGTGTCCATTTACTTTCCTGCAATAAAAACAACGCGGCAGAATCACATGTTCTCTGAAGTAAATACACATACAATAATTCACGAATTAATTGGGTTATAATTTCTTAGCTATGAGACAGAATTAAATAAATACACTAATATTAGCACTCACAATGAAAATCTAAAACAGAAATTTCTTCAGGTTTGTTTTGATAACGAAAATATCGATATTAAATAAACATAATTTACCCTACATTATTAAGTTTGAGGTCTACTTTTACGATATTTTTCATGCCTGCATTGTTCACACAAGTCCGTGCCATTTAAGAAACGCATGTTGCAGTGTCGTAACCACTCGGTATAACGCAAACGATACTACACTGAAGGACCAAGACGTAACAAGGACTAGTGTAGACCTCTATACCCGCTCGTTTTCTGATGTCTTCCCTATTTCTTGGCTTAGACGTTCTCATGTGGTTGTCGGGTTTAACGGCTGAAATGCAGAGGTTCCTAGTCTCGGGATTTTTCCGTAATTGCAAGTCCACATTGGTGCCTCATATTCACTTTTCAAATAAGGTCATTAGGTGCAGGATTTCCAAGCTTGCCTCCGTAGATTTCAGTTAATGCTTGGCAAAGAATATAAGCATAATGAAGAACTGACATCAATATCTTTTTAAAAGGCTATTGTTTCAGAAAATCCTTCAGCACTAAATAAATAAATATTATATTAAAGTCTTATTAGAATCCGTTAAGCGAGAAACACCTTCACATTAATAGGGAATTCCTTGTGGGTTTTACTTAGTCGCCATTGGACATACACAGGGTTTCAATCCATGTATCTTAACTGATCAAATGGTTTTAAAATTTTCCATATTATTATTGAGATATAATTTCACATCCGTCGTGAAATTCTACATATAAACGTACCAATAGGTTGTTTGGTTATAGTTACCAATAGTTTGCTATTGGTACATATATTACTCGAGTAAGAAGCACATGAATGAGCAATGTGTAGGCCTAAAATAATTATAATCTGCACTTAGATAAAATGTTTCATATAATTAGACGCTTATGTACTGGTAGTTTTTTTGTTTTTTTGATTTTATAAAGCTGCCAGATATATGGGTATAGCCTACTGAATTGCATAGTTTAAAAACTAAACTTATTTTCAAAATACCCGACGCTCCGAATTAGTCGTGTTTACTTCAGCTAATAAAAACAAATTCGCTCTATCAAAATATACTGAAAACTGGCTGAAATTTGTACGGGTATAATGGGGTTGAAGAAATATAAGTTTCAAGAGGAAATCTTTTTGTTAGTCACTATATCAGAATTGGATAATTTAATATACATGTTGCTCAAATAAATTTCGCATAAACTAAAATAGGGGGAAACGGGGGAAAAAAAATTGACAAAAATAAACGTTGGTAGCTAAATGAAGCACAGTCTTTTCAAGTTAAACATAAGCCCTAGTCTAACTTAAATAAATTATCAGGTTCTAATTAGTTTAATTGATATAATTGAATTTTAATTAATAACTTATTGAGATATTATATTTTAATAAATAATTAAAGTAAAAATTGAGTACGAATTGATTATTAGAATAGTTAAATAAGAAATTGACTGATATTTTAAGCAAGAAAAATGAACAAAACTGCAAGTAAAAAAGGATGGTTAAACACTAAAAACCTAAAAATAGAGCGAAACACGATTCAGATCAAGCTCTAGCTATGAATAGTGTCAGATTATCGAATTTTTAAGTCAAGTTAGGCATATTTGATTTATTTTTGATTAAAAATTTTTTTTTCAATCTTCACATGGAAGGCAATTTCAGCAGGGATTCTACATCTTAGAAAACTCTTATGCTCGCTGTAGAGATTTCGCCTCGACTTAATCCAAATATAAAAACATTAGTAAAGATATCACCGTCATCACCTTGCAGTCTTCTTATTGGTATAACTTAAACGATTAGTAAAAAATTTTTTTTTTGTTTTTGATGACATCAATTTTTGTTTGGACCTGGGTCGAATTTTCATAGAAAATTCGAGGGGACCTGAGTCAGTGTAGGTAAGATATAACGTGACTGACTTGCGAAAATCTGTCACAAAAATTAGAGCACAATATTTTTCATAGATAAACCAATGAAATTAAACAACATTTTTGTCACAGAACTATAGAACAGTGATCTCTCTGTTATTGTATACGTCATAGGTATAAACTAATGAAATTAAAACACTTTTCTCTTCTTTTTTTTTCTTTCGCCTCGGAGCTATAAGAAAGTAAACTCTCTGTTTCTCTTTCAAAGCATTCTGATCCAAAAAACGAAAACTTAGCTCACTGAAGTTTCTATTCAACCTTTAAGTATTGTTTTGATTGGCCCTGATTGGCATAAAAATACTAATTTCTTGTACTTGAGGGACTGAAAAATATCCCTTCCTACGATCGTTTAAAAAAAATTACAAAAAACAATAATGGGCCTTGAGTTCCTTCCCAGGTTTCCCACAAGGCGTGGTCCAACACCACTTGTCGTTCTCAGTCGACCACGAGCTTCCTACCTTTGGTTATTTTCTGTTCCAACCTTTCTATTATCCTTTGAAAGGGCATAGGAATAACAGTAACAAAAATAAGACATCTAAAACTTAATCAAATCCTTAGTAACATAGACTAATTTAGTCTAAGGTGCGCGAAGTATAGCAATCAAGGATGCTTGTTGTAACAAAACATTGAACGTAGATTTAATTAAACTGAAGTACTAAGGTATGTCTTAAGTCTAGCTACAAAAATAAAACCTACATATGCTGATTCTCTCTCGCTCTTAAATAAATAGAACAACATAAAAAGAAAATTGACATTTTCAAATAAGCAGTTTTTAAGAACAATGGGCAGACTTTTGACGCCCTTTCTTAATTGTGTTGAATGGTATCTGTTTATAAAAAAAGCAATAAGTTAAGTCTGATATTTGCCATCATTACATATAACCCATAAAATTAAGAAGCGCGAATAACGCGGATATTTATCCACTAGGGGACCTAACGTGTGCGAGGGGAGTCGACCCCAGCGATACAAATGACACTCGACCCAAAATAATATATTCATGTATGTTTAATTATTCTTTGTATACAAGCATGAACACTGGCTTGTTTTACATCTACATGGCTCTAAAGCAGCCATGGTTCAAAATTCAAATTTTCTTGTTCACTCATTTTGCGGAGCTACTTTAGACTTTGAATTTTTTCTAACACCATTAGTCACATGAAGGTCATCTGTGTAGGTAAAGGAGACCCTTTTAAGACCTATCCCTATGCCTCAATTTTCTGTGATTAACGGTTTCTTTCGCAGAATTTCTCGCCTTATGCAGAGTTCCAGTCACAGCTGGGTAACAACTCTTCTTTTTTTGCTTCCTTCGGCGACTTTTGCTAAGCTTTCTAGCATGTGTGCTTATGCCGCTGCCGCCAATGTTCGTAGTGCTAGCTACTGCTGGCACCACTTATTGGGGTGTATGTGCAGGGTCACTAATTTTAAAGGCAAAAATGACGCAAAAGATTGCTATGCCACTTACTCGAATGACGCAAAAAGATTGCTATGCCACTTACTCGAATGACGCAAAAGATTGCTATGCCACTTACTCGAATGACGCAAAAAGATTGCTATGCCACTTACTCGAATGACGCAAAAAGATTGCTATGCCACTTACTCGAATGGGAGAACCCCTTGTCGGCCCTAATGTTAGTGAGATTCCCGCTCTTACCCCAACGGTTCTGCAAATATCGGGTTTGGTACTACCCTATTTACAGTATACCCTGTCTCAGGGTATGGTAACGCGATCGAGTGGTCAAATGGCCACTTTCTAAAGCCAAATGTACCCGCCTTGGGTTACGGCTAGAAAATTTCTACTCTCTCCTTGGAGGTAATAACCCTCCCTGTCGATATAATAATGACGGCGCCTTGTAGCTCTATTCCTACCCTGCCTGGGTTACGGAAAATACTACACAGTTTGTAGAAAATACCTTACTTGTATTCTTCCAAAAGGGTCACAAATGTAATTAAAGAAACGAAAATAGGTCATTTATCTGAAAGGAAAAGAAACAGGGGTGGAATATAACAGACCCCATTTGCAGACCCACTATTATGCCTAAAATTCTTCTGTTTCTACCAACGTTTCATCGGTCCAGCTAGATTTTGTTTTTCTTTATGTATTATCTTTTATTTACTTCTTTCAATTCACGGTACAAATACTTTATTATTTAGTAATATACGGCACTACTACATTGCATTTATTACTAACACTAAAAAAATTACTAATTATACACTTGCTTCTACTTGTTAAAAACTGAATACTATTTTTTTTTTAATTTTTTTTTTCTCATTTTACAATTCTTCATTGAGCCTTTTATCCATTTTTTATATTGTACCCAACTCTTTGAGGGGATACAAATTTATTTCTAATAGCCAAAGTTCAAGCAAAGCTGCTCGAAGTTTTGCTAATTCGAGAGCTGCTAAAAGCGAAGTCCATTTACCTTCCTCCTTTGACAAAGCCATTTCTGTTACAATATACAATATTTAAATATTTTTTTTTTTTGCGTTTATATCAAATTAAAACAAATTTATTATTTTACTTAACCTATTTTGGGGAGGCTATTATCTCCTATGAGATATAAGGGGTTTCCTATCGTAGCCTAGCGGTTATAGGCCTAATCACTTTATTTATATGTCTGTATCTCTCCGAAAATCAAATTTGAATTACAAAGTTTAAATGGCCTAACTAGTTCGCAGTTTTCCTCCAATTTCCGACCGCGCCATTTGTACCATTGAAGAATTAATTGTGGTAATGGAAGGGGCTTTCTCGTGGCGATAGAGATTTCTCCTATAGCGCCACTTGGAGATCAGATTCCTTTGGGAGCATTTACCTTGGAGACTGGCGAACTAGTTACCCATTATCGGACTAGATTCAGACATACAAGAGAAACGAACACTTATAAAAAGACAATAGATTTATTAAACTTACATGCTTAATTGTACAGCAATGGGTCACTTCAAAGACAATAAATGGTGACCAAAATAATTTCGTACTAAACGTTTCAGATCTCACTTCCTATTCAAAATTAAAAAACACATTTTCCCTACTCCCAAACGCAGTTCTTTCGTCCTGCGCTCTAGGGACTGCCTGCCATTGGCTCACGGGCCCCAAGGACGCGAACCCTCGTCCAATAATACATCTTAAATATTTTTGATGATTTAGGCGTTCACACGGTTCTTATCGTTTAAACTTCCTTAAAAATATTGTGCGTAGCACTTTTCTTATTGCTCACTGTCTTAGCGAAATCCAAAGATTGCAGTTTCTTTTCTTTGCCGATTAAGGACTTTTTCCTTTTTGAAACTAGATTTAGCTTAATTATAGAGTCCGAATTTAAGAAGGAACTTTATTTTAGTATTTCAAATATATCGTGTTTTACTCCCGGTACACAGATACCAGGTTAATGGCCTTTTAAGCTTACTTCAGGTGAATACACGTGAAATTTAAATTTAATAAAATTTATAATTAATATTTAATTTTATATTTAATAAAATTAAAATTAATAAAATTTAAATATCACGAGGGGAGCATCAGGGTTTTAGAAATGCCTAGGTAGGACAAAATCAGTTGGGAACCACTCTTTTAAATTGTCTGGGACATGTATTTCCGTTTTAATATTTGATAAGTTCAATTAATTATAAGTAATCATTGTAATTTGTATACTTTCAAAGAAAATAGTTTCTCAATAATTTGGACTATTTCCCCTGACTGCAAATGTTTAATTTAAGAAGGTTTGAAATAATGAAATAAATAATGACGAAAAAAAGCAGAAAAAGGAGAGAAAAGAAATACAGAAAAGAGGCAAAAAAAAAGAAAAGAAAAAGAAGTGTTAGCACAGCCAAGCGGTAAGCCGTGCCTTTAAAAATTGATTGTTAAATAATGACGAAGACCACACTGCTTTTCCATCATAAAAACAAACAACAGTTAAAAAATAAGGAATTTCCAAGACAATAAAACTTGTTCAAAACTTAAATGAATATTTCGGGTGTATGTCCAAGAGCCGTCCTCAGCAAAACACTTATATAAATAAAATACCACTTACAATAAAAATCGTGCTTTAAAATTAAAATCTATTTAAGTGTCTTATTGAGGACGGTTCTTGGATATAGAGCCGAAATATTCATTTGAGGTTTGAAAAAATTTCACTGTCTTGGAAATTTCCTATTGTTGTACCTGCTGTTTTTTTTAAATGATGAAGTATGAAACAAAGAAGAAAAAATAATAAGTGAAAAATAAAATCAAATAGCCGAGAAAAACGAGGGTAGTCAGCCAGTAGAACAATATGAAGCTATCAACTGGATGTTAAAATGTTTGTTAAGAAAGCAATCGAAGCATATTATAATGTTGTGAAAATCACGATAATTTTGACCCTGACAACTTTCTGTGGAGTTTTGTGAACATTGGTCTTATTTCTGAGGCATGAAATTTATTTAGTTAAATGCATTTCTTACTTTCTTAGTTAAATAAATTCACTTTTTTTGCTCGTAAAGTTTGCTTTAATTAAGTTTTAAATTTCTCCATCCTCCACCGGAGTGAATTCTCACATAGGCACCTAAGGCACGTCGTTGTAACTGATACTAGATTTGATTGAAACCGACAAAAAAATTGGCTTCAGTAACTTACAGCTGATATATCCGATAACCCAGCTTCACCAACAAATTCCGCCAAGAAGGGGGATCAAGCGGGGGGAATCCTAAAATTTGATTATTGGGAGGATTGTTTTCAAATACTATTATAAATAACTTGTTTTTTTAGTGTGATTGTCGTGAAGCAACTAAAAAAATATGTGCTGCAATATTTGGAAACGCTGCAGACTATCAACTGGGCCACTCAAAGGTGTTTCTCAAGGACGCTCATGATCTATTTTTAGAACAAGAGAGAGACCGTGTTCTGTCCAAAAAGATTCTGGTACTACAAAAAGCCATTCGGGGCTGGGTTCATAGAAGAAGGTAATTATTTTGTATTAACTGTCATATAGGAAGTTTATTGTTAAGTATACCCTGTATTTAAAACAGACAGTGACAAGAAACTCGCGCGTAATTTTTGTAATATCTCTCTATTCAATGCCTAATCACATTTATTTCGCAGGAGACATTATAATCAATGTCCATGAAGACAAGTAGACAGCAAATTAACTCCAGTGTAAACAACTATTCTGTTAAACGATGTATAAAAGAGGTATATAACAGGCTCGCTCAAGAAATCGCGACCTGACATTGTGTTTTTTAAGAAATCAAAATTTTGGAGGTCTTCATCACGTAATGGATTTTTCCCCACTGTTTCGAATGGTCCATGCGGGGACTGCACGGCCCTTTGTTGCTTAGCAACATTAAATTCTGTTTTATCCTAATTGCTGCGTTTAGCCCTTTTCCTGACAGCGAAACCAATCCTACGAGCGAAATTATCCTACCTCTTATGTTCACTACCAATAATGACCGAAGACTTAAACAAACATAATTTTATTAACTGGGTTATGGAGCGTTGTAAAAAGGAGTGTTCAAAATCGTGTTTTTCAAAATCGCGTTAATCGCGTTTTTCTTGGTACGAGTTTCCGAGTGGCAGGCAAATTTTGCTCTCAGTTCGCGAAATAAAGGACCCTTTAATGGAGTAGTCCGAATATGAGAAGCCCTTGCCGAGAATTTAGAAACAAATGCAGCACTTAGCAGCACTAAGGTATGGTACCTTAGGGAATATGATTATAGCCAGTAAAAACAGTCGAAGCTGCTTAGGATGCAACATGAATTCTGCAGCCGAGCCTCTCGATAGGGTGAGCCTCGCAAGAGGTATAAATCCAAGATACTCTGTGCAGATCAGTAGAGGAGAATAATATTAGACAGATATATCAGCTAATGATTTAGGAAAATCGCTATCACAATCCCGAAGGGTGGGGTCAAACAACCAAAAAAGGACAAAAACATAAAAAAAGATTAAAAAAAAAACTGTACACTAAATACTGGAAAAATATGCAGAATGTAAATTGTCAGAATTGTAGATCAAATTTATAATCATTATTTGAAACTATCGTAATGTCAAGTTCGTCAAAAAAAATTAACAAACGTAATAAACACAAGTAAAATTCAATAGAATATAAAAATATATACCAATTAAAAAGACATTAAAACGAAGAAAGGAAAGCAAACGTGCGAAAATATTCAAAGAATAACAACACTTGTGCAAACAAAAAAAGAGGGAAAATGTTAATTTATCAATGTAGGGGACCATATTTTTCTCATATCTGGGGGTACAGCGGCTAATGCGGGAGAGGGTGGGAACAGGATGAGAAACAGGTTGAGGCGGGCTGTTTCTCAGCCCACCTTATGATGAAGGTCCGGTTCCAAGAAGATGATGCGGGCTACCCAAGCTAAAATTTGTCATCACATTAGCTGAAAGGGATCTTTGAAGATTGTGTGATCTTGAAAGGGATCTCTGTAGCAAAGCATATTCCGGGCTGGTGTCCAGGTTCTTTGACCCTCACCTTTCAGATGTTATTTTTGGCGGTATATGTCAAGAAAATAGGGAGTCTGAGCACCATTGTTAGACTTAAGGAACTAATTATAGATGACATTAAAGAAAAGCTTCTGTTTGTTTTTTTTTTTTTTTTTTTTTTTTTTTTTTTTTTTTTTTTTTGATAGTCCACAGAAAAAACTTAGGGCTATGATTCAAGGAACGCACGAAGCTTAATTGCTTTCATCATGACCATTTGCAGCAGTTTTTCAAATTTATTTATGACAATTTAGCTCATTTTAATATGTTTGATAAATATTTCACACAGTTCTGAATCAAAACCAACAAATAAATTTTCTATATATTGATTTTATATATGTAAATTTATGTACCCCAACAGTTGGCTCATGAGGATGGCTCTACATTTATTTCTGGAATTTTTACTTGCATGTGCCAATCTTGGAAAGTAACACTTTAGTTTTTAACCAAAAAAGGCTTTTGTTTTTGGGCAAAGAAATAATTATACTGAATTTATATATCCTTCTGAAATCGTCAAATGAAAGAGCCAATCTTGCAAGAGAACTCCCTAGTTTCGGCTGAAATATTGTGCCTTGAGAGACACCTTGTATTTGCACTTAACTGAATAAAATTAATTTAATAAACATTATAATTGTCCTTTAAATATGCTAGTTATATTTTCAAACAGTTTGTAGTAACGAACTGTAAGTAAGGAGCGACCCGGCTCAATAGTAACCGAAACTCTAAAAAACGGAATTTTGATACCAATAGATACATCAAAAGAATCATATTTTTATGCTGATTTCAAATATATAAGTTTCATCAAGTTTAGTCTTACTTATCAAAAGTTACGCACCTGAGAAAATTTGCTTTATTTTTGAAAAAAGGTAAAAACATCCCCTAAAAGTCATAGAACCTTAATGAAAATCACACCATCAGATTCAGCGTACCAGAGAACCCTACTGTAGAGGTTTCAAGCTCCTATCTGCAAAAATGTGGAATTTTGTATTTTTTTGCCAGAAGAAAGATCATGGATGTGTGTTTATTTGTTGTTGTTTTTTTCCCTCTGGGGTGATCGTATCGACCCAGTGGTTCTAGAGTATCACGGGGGGGAGGGGCTCATTCAAATGGAAATTAAAAGTTCTAGTGCCCTTTTTAAGTGACCAAAAAAATTAAGGGCAACTAGGCCCCCTCCCACCCTCATTTTTTCCCCAAAGTCACCCGATAAAAAATTTGAGATAGCCATTTTGTTCAGCATGGTCGAAAAGTATAATAATTATGTCTTTGAGGATGATTAATCCCTCACAGTCCCTGTGGGAAGGGGTGCAAGTTATGAACTTTGCCCAATGTTTACATATAGTATTGGTTATTGGGAAATATACAGACGTTTTCAGATTCTTTTTTCTGGTAGTGGGGGGAGGGGTCGGGGGTTACGTGGAAAAATCTTCTATGGAGAAGTTTTCATGGGGGAAGGAACATTGCTATGAAGGGGGCACCGGATTTCCCATCATTATTTAAAAAACGATCAGAAATTAAATGAAAAAACAAGTTTTTCGACTGAAAGTAAGGAGCTACATCAAAACTTAAGAACGGACAGAAATTGTTTTGTATATATTTCGGTTCGCCCCCTAGTCAATACCTCGCTCTTTACGCTAGAGTTTTTCTTTAGTACTTTTATAAGAACAATTTATTCTAATTAACGGCCTTTGTGATTAACGGTTCATTCTTAAAGAATTGGAACAAAATTTGAACTTTAGCTTAAAGAGCGGGGTATTGACTATTCGTATAAAAATATACGAATATAGAAGTTCGTTACGTAAGTTAATTCGTTAGTTACGTATATTTATTACTAATAAAAACGCTCGTAAATAAAATTAAACAACTTTCGAGAAAGCCATTTAACAAAAAAAAAGTAAAACTAGTGTGCAAATGTTTTTTTTTTTTTATTATTCATGTACGGTGAGCCAAAATCAATACCTGCATTATTTAAAAAACATTCAGAAATTAAATAAAAAAATAATTTTTTTGAACTGAAAGTAAGGAGCGACATTAAAAATTAAAACGAACAGAAATTATTCCGTATATGAAAGGTGCTGTCCCCTCCTCAATACCTCGCTCTGTACTCTAAAGTTTGATTCTTTCTCACAACTCTATTTTTTAAAACAATAAAAAACTTTAGCGTGAAGAGCGAGGCGTTGAGGAGGGGACAACCCCTTTCATATACGGAATAATTTCTGTTCGTTTTAATATCGCTCCTTACTTTCAGGTAAAAAAATATTGTTTTTTTTTTATTTAATCTCTTTAAAGTGTCAAACCAATCTTTAAAAGGTCTTTATCAAGAATGCCCGTGGCATATTTTAGAATCAAGAAAAAATGAATTCATTAGTTACAAGTATAGTGCCTTGTGCCTTGTACAAGTATAGTGCCCTGAGACACAATGTACCTAATCTTACTTAAACCAAAATTACTTATTAAGCTTTTGAAGTATCCTCTGCGTATGATATGGACATTTCCACTATGAAGTTTCAAAACAATCTTCAAAAAAGTGTTTTTCAATGATACCTTTGACCTAATTTCAGGAAAACAATGTCAAAGATTGGTACTTGAGAATAGTACGTTGCAAGATATCTTACATGAACTATGAAATATTCTTTTCAGAGAAAGAGAAGGATAGAGAATATTTATTAACATAAATATAAAATGTAAAATGAAACTAAGCCAATAGGCCATATGGCTCATGTAGCCATCTCTAAACTATAAAAAAAAAACAAAAAACAATAAGAGATTCAACAATAACAATGAGAGAATAATACTGAAGAAAGAAACAATCTACCACCTGACGCCTGTTTCATAAAAAAAGATTATAAACCATATATACCGAAATAACTATTTTTCTGTAAACCTCAAGAAGTCCCCCTATCCGGCTCTCAAGTTAACCGCAAGGAAGAAACTCCCGTATGGATGAAAGAATACGGTGAATCAAAATTACAGACCTTGGGTCTGTACTTAATAGTCTCATGTACTTATGGGTCTGTACTTATCGGTCTTATGTACTTATGGGTCATATGTACTTATGGGTCTTATGTACTTATGGGTCATATGTACTTATGGGTCTTATGTACTTATGGGTCATATGTACTTATGGGTCTGTACTTATCGGTCTTATGTACTTATGGGTCATATGTACTTATGGGTCTTATGTACTTATCGGTCTTATGTACTTATGGGTCATATGTACTTATGGGTCTTATGTACTTATGGGTCTTATGTACTTGTGGGTCTGTACTTATGAACCTCTACATGGGTCTTCTAATTAATAGATTTTCTTACTTTTCAATCATACCGATCACTCTCAAACACATTAATATGTTTATTGTAATTTTTTCTTACAGATTTCTGAAAATGCGGGCCGCAGCTGTGGTTATTCAGAAAAACTGGCGTGCACACAATCAGAAACAGAAATACCTCCGCATACGCATTGGCTATATGCGCCTCCAAGCTTTGGTTCGATCCCGTGTCCTCTCACAACGATTCCAGGTCATCAGGGCACATGTTGTCAGAATTCAGGTGAAGTTTAAAATATCTTTGTTACGGCCGATATGATCATGTCCGCATAAAACACATTAGCTCTGGTAGAAAAACCTTCTTTTTCTTTTGCTAGAGCAAAAGACAAAATTCTAAAGGGCACTTTAAAAGGCCATAGTAAAATTGACTACTAGAAAAAAATATTATATGTTTCCAATAATATTTTCCTTTTTTAAAAATTGAATTTACTAATTCGCAACTTTAAATTTTTAAAGAAAATCTAAAGCTTATTTTACTCTTTTTTTTACATATTTAGATTAGTATCTGGAGTCCTATTCGTCAGAATTTGTGTGTGTGCATATGCATTTCTGTTAATTTTGAACTTTATATTTTTAACTGCATTTTTCATATACATTTTTCATATGAGTATATTTCATATACTCAAATACTTGGACTATCTGTCTTGGCTTTTCTCTGTCTACAATTAGTCATGTCTTGATGCAACCTATTCAACCTACTGAAAAATACATGTTAACTTTAATTCAAAATCAACGGGTAAAAATGGGTAAAAAAAACCCGGCAAAAATGCTATCGAGGCAAAATTGCACTATCAGTTAGTAGCTATGGGAAAATAGTTCTAGGCGTTGATTTTGAATTAAAGTTATCAAGTATTTTGCAGTAGGTTGAATAGGTTGCATCAAGACATGGCTAATTGTAGACAGAGAAAAGCCAAGACGGATAGTCCAAGTATTTGAGTATATAAAATATACTCATATGATAATGTATATGAAAAATGCAGTTATAAATATAAAGTTATAATAAAGTTTATACAAAAATATAAAAAATGGTAATTACCGGGGGATTGAAGTATTTGGATAGTTTGTAGTCAGAAAATAATTCTTTCTAGGTATATAGCCACTACAATTTGTAAAATTTGGAACTATTATTTGTTTCGGTATAGAAAGGCAGTGGGTCCGAGTAGTTTTATATTCTAAAATCACGAAACAAAGAGTTCCAAATAGGGATATGTCCTTTTTATGGACAATGAAACAAATACATACAAAAGTTATAGATATTTTGATGACATAGGCAGTCATCATCATCAGTTTCTCTACTATGTATTTGGACTCCTGTGTTTTTAAACTTTTGTATGTATTTGTTTCACTGTATGATAAAAGGACGTATCCCTATTTGGAACTATTATTTCTTTCGGTATAGAAAGGCAGTAGGTCTTGTAAAATACACCAATGTTCGAAAATCAGTTTATTTTGTGGAAAAAAAAAAATATAATAAAGATAGTCCCAAAAAGTCCCATTCTTTTTAGTTTTATGGGAATTTACGTGTAACCTCTTTTCAAGCCGAATTTTATTACCGTATAAGTCAAAATGCTTCATTATTCCCAATAATAGAATTAATACAGAAAATGAGAGGCCAAGTGCATAGGGTTATTGTGAGGTTTCTTTCCGCCCTTTTTTCATAACAAGGGTTTCCTACTAATCTAGATTTATTTATAATCGAAGTCTTTTGGTTTCGGAAACATAAAATTAATTCTATAGGTCAATTAAGAAACAAATAATGGCCCTCTATATATACGTAGTTCATACCTCTGTATTACCTGTATTATTGATCTCCAGTGTTGCCAATTTTCTAATATTATGTTTTGATTTTAGGCTCGATGTCGCGGGAAACTAATTCGGCGCAATATTCAACATCGCATTTGGGCCATTGTTACAATACAGTCATACGTAAGACGGATGATTGCAATGAGGCATTTCAAAAGATTAAAGGTAATTCTGAAATGCGCTAAGATACATTTTTTTTAATTGTAAATAACAATATTTTTGTAAATGCAAAATATTTATAATGCGAAGCAGTCACACATAAGGTGGATGGTTGCAGTGAGACATTTCAAACGATTAAAGACGATTGTGGGATATATTCATTTATTTATTTGTAATTTGTAATAACGAATAGTTTAAGATATCTTCAGTTATCTTTGTTAAATTTTAATTATCTTTGATAACAAAGATAATTAAAGACGTGTTTATTGTCAATTTTTATTTTTATTCTTGTTATATTAATTTTTATAACAAATATATATAATATGAATAATATATAAGTTTCTATTCTTGTTAAAAATGTGCTTTGCTGGGGATGAGGCCATACAAAATTATGAGAAAAAACTAGAGTTACTGGATCAAGAGTTGGCCTCTCTTCTGAACTAGATATGCCAGTATTTAGTTTGCTTTTGGTTCTGTGTGTTTCAGTATAGTCAATTCAAAGACATAAAGGGGGGGGGATAGTTGATTTTCAAAATTTATGAGGGAGGGGGTTATTTTTTAAATTATTTCACTTAGGATACCAAATAAAAGCATTTTCCAGTGAAGGTACCCTCAAACAAGTATTCTTCAAAATCCAGGGGTAGCGGAAAAAACAAATAATAATCTAATTCTCCGTCTAACTCTAATTTAGTTCTAATTTCTAACCATCACTTCTAATGATTAAAACAAACAGGTAAGGTAATTTCGAATATATCTAAGAAATTGAAATCTTTTTAAACTTCAAATGAATATTTCAGCTCTATATGCAAGGGCCGTCCTCAGTAAAGCACACATGTAAATAAAATAAGACATACAATAACATGTAATTGTTAAAACTGAAATTAAAACAGTCCCAGAATCATTATTTCCCAGAAAACAACACGTCCCAGAGAACAAAACGAAACGAGGCAATTCATCAAATAAATACAAATCATGAATATATTTTTAATGCATTTCTTTTTTTTTTTAGTAGCTAATCTACAAGGTCTTTCTGTTATGGGTTCATTAGCATTGGCTATTGGTTTTGTAATGTAATTTGTTAAATTGTTTTTATGTAAATTTGCGGATGAAGCATTGAGTTAGTACTCCCCCAAATGCCTATTTAAAGAAATATTATTACTTTGCTGAAATTTGGTTCCTACTGCGTCACGAACAATTTATTTAATTCCTAAATCACTGCTAATGATGGAGGTTATTTTCATCGTTATTTTTTCACTTTTAATCCCCAATTCTAATCTAACCTCAATGAACCCAAAGCTCCAAATCTACTTTATAACGACTTTCAATTCTAATTTTATTAGAACTTTATAAAAAGTTCTAAAATATTCTGAAGAAAGAAATTTACCAGTGGGTAAAAGTCTCCCAAGACTGAAGAGCGGGGGTGCAGCTAAGGAGGAGAACTCCCTCCTCGAATTTCCACCCTGGAATTTAGCTTATGTTTTTAGTTTAATTTAGCTCATGTGTCATTATTTTTCGGCACACTGAACGGTTTTGTCAGTATAATCTTTATACCCCTCCCCCCCCCCCCCAAACTCAAAACCCAAGCTGCACCCCTGCCGAAGAGTATGCTCTCATGTTCTTAAAACCTATTTTGGAGTCACAAGGTCACAAGCGTGACAAACGAACAAATAAAATAGAGTATTTGAAAAGATATATATATATATATATATATATATATATATATATATATATATATATATATATATATATATATATAAAAGATTAGCATGTACGAGAATGCCATATTTTACATTTTATAGCCTCTAGCCCTGACTTAAGCGAGGTAAATGCTTTTAATTGAATGGGAGGCATTGACATATCCTCTTTTTTTATTTTAAATCACTGTTATCAGGGCACTTGAACATTATACAGAGCTATTTAAGGGCTCATTAGAAAGGATTGCAATATCTAGCGCCTTTTGTTACAAACTAAACATAATATTTGAAATAGTTATTAGTAAAGACGGTAGATGCATCAATGAGTAACCAATTGGTACCGGATATCAACGAAGGATGAAAAAAGTTGTTCAAGAGAGAGTTGTTCAAGAGAGATTTGAACTCCTATTTCCTTCTAGCACTTTTCTAATAAGACAAACATTGTTATATTTTTGATAGCTTAATTCTACCCCTTTCAGATCAACTGACAGATAAGGTTAGATATATGAATTCGGGAGTTACTTTATTCAGGAGTTATTTACGAAATTTTATATATATATATATGTTAATGTGTTCCGATGTATCTAATTTATAAAATGTATTTTAGTTCGAACACAGACACAGACTTGACGCAATTCGACTTCGAGAACAAGAAGAAAAAGAACTGAAAAAGGCAGGAAATAAAAAATACAAAGAAATTGCCGAAGCTAGGTATAAGGTAAGTTGTTATTTTTTATATTGTTATAAAATTTTATATTGTATTCTTAGTTATTTTGTGCTAAGGGAACTTATTTAACCTTTCGAACCTGGTATGTAGGGCTAAAAAAAATACTCCTATCGCCATCTATCCTCTCCCTTAAATTGATTTTTAAACATAATGTTGTGTTCGTTTTTGAGTGAATGGGTATCAGAAACTGGGAGAAGAAGGATTTATGGGTGAATTTTTCTTTTTTCTAAGAACTGCTCAGTTTTTTTTGTTTTTTTTTTGCTTTTAAGATAAATATTTAAGGATCAGGAATCAGGATTATGGCAGATTCAAAAATAAAACGACAGAAATGACATTCGTTCCGAATCAGTTTGGGGCTTATGGTTGCCCAGGAGAACATGCGGCATTAAAATGGTTTCAGGCTGCCTTCTGGTCAGTTTTGACCCTTAAAAAGAACTTTACTTGCAATTGAATGAGCACTCTCCCGAGTTTCTTCGACAACCAAGCACACTACGACTACAACCACGCTTTCTTTATAACGAGACCAATGATTAAAGGAATTTTTTCTGGTGTCGGTGTCTCGTTTCCGGTGCCGATTAAAGGAAATACGTAGAAGACACGTAGATTTTTTGTAAGTCAACACCATTGCAATGAATATAATCATTCACTATGATAAGCATAATAATCATAAACATTCATCATTTCCAATAGTTCCAATTCCATTTCCAATAGTTCCAGAAACATTTCCAATGTTTCAATATCGTTCTATCTTTGTATTATTTGAAAAAAACTACGTTTTCTAAATAGTTAAAGAGGCTGAGTCACAAGTTCGAACCTTAAAACGTACAGGGATTAGGAGGTGCAGTTGGGGGGCTGCCTCCCCCCAAACCCCCGTTTCCGTATATTAACGAGGCTGTGCCCTCCTCAACACCTCGCTCTTTAAGCTAAAGTTTGACTTTCTCACAACTCTTTTTTTTTAAACAATAAAAAATTTAGCGTAAAGAGCGAGGCGTTGTGGAGGGCGCAGCCCCTTTCATATACGGAAGCGGGGGTTTGGGGGGTGGCAGCCCCCAACTGCGCCTCCTAATCCCTGTACGTTTTAAGGTTCGAACTTGTGACTCAGCCTCTTTAACTCTTTAGAAAACGTAGTTTTTTTCAAATAATTTCTGCGCGTTTTTTTACATTTTATTAATTAATATTGTTTGACTAACTGCTGGCTGATCATTTGAGGAGTTAAAGTTGGGGGGCTGTCTCCGCCCAAACACCCTGCTTTTGAAGATTTTTGTGTTCAGGCTTTTAATCCCTGAGTACTCAAATCAAATGCTCAGTAAGCTTTGTATCCGTCTCCTCAGGACCCATGTTATCAAAGCAGTGTATACTTACCTGTAACCTGAAGGCCGACTGTGATATTCTTCTGGAGACGCCTGTTGAGCCGAAGGATTTAATAGATTGGATTTAAAAAAGAAACTGAGTTTCTTTTTTAAACTTTAAATTCAATATATAAAAAAATTTCTCTGACGGAGAATCGAACTATGATCTTTCTCCTGACCGTCAGGAATAGTGACCACTGTACCACAGACACATTACATTAGTTTTATTCTGTGTGACATATTTTTGACGCAAGCAAATCACCACAACACTTGATATTTGTTTTATGGAAAACAGGGAAGGAGTGATCAGATTGAGCTGAAATTTTAAGGATAAGCTCCCAGGCCCCAGGAAAGCTAATCCTCAAGATTTCAGCCCGATCAGACAACGTTAAAGGGGGGCTCTGGTGGGGAAATTTAACCTGAGTTCTTGTAGAGAATCGATGTTTTTAGCAAGTTTAAATTCGGGGGATGATTTTTTCGGTCTCAAAATATCTATAGACCCTAACAGGTTGAATTCTGCTTTGAATCATTGCTCATTCATCCAGATTCATTGACAAGTGTGGCCTTTAGGCGTTGCTAATAAAAAAAAAAGAGAAATGAACTTTAATTGGCTATATTTGGTTTTTGGAAAACAGGGAAGGAGTGATCGGATTGAGATTAAATTTCGAGGATAAGCTCCCGGGCCCTAGGAAAGCTTAACTTCTAAATTTCACCCCAATCGGACAACGTTAAAGGGGGGATGTGGTCGGAGGGTCGAAACTTCCGGCCCACTTTTACCCATGAAGATAAAGTCGGAGGGTGGTGAAATTTTGCACGTTTCTTAGTTGGAGCTTGGGCTACAAAATGCGATCACCGCTGTCTCTCTGCGACCGCTAGGACCGGAAATCGCTTAACATTGTGGTGAGTCGCCTCTTTATAGAGGCACAAGTGTGCCTCCTTGATTTACCATATTTCAAAACTAATTTGCGATACTATCCGGACCCGCAGGCTAATTTTTATTTGCAAATTTATAAAGACAGATGGTTCTATGCTATCGCCAATTATATTAAATTTTAGGGTCCTTTTTAAAATAATCAACACAGACACTTATCTTTAGCAAGATTTTTCATTACTATTCCAGGTATTTGTGACATCATTCAAATGAAAGACTTTTTTCCAAAAATTAAGGCACTAAGCTAGTAGTTCCCAACCTTTTCCAACTCCCGTATCCCTTAAAAAGTATTTTCACCGTGGAGTAACCACGGTGAAAATACTTTTAGTATTTTCTTTTAGAAGGTATAAAAATTAAAACAAACAGAACATTGAAAACAAAACTAAATCTAGCTTGATATATTTTTTTAACATAAACTCGACCTAACAGAATATTTTATTTAATTAAATATTTAGTTTAGTATCAGGTTTAATTAAATTTAATTAATAGTTTCATATAGTTTATAAATTAATGAATAATTTAATTATAGTTTAATTAAATATTTAATTTTATATTCAATTTAATATTCTGGAAAATAATTCAGCATGAACATTTATGAACAGAAAACTAAATACTTCTCAATGAGATCCTTGGGCCTGGATATTTGTGCTGAGCTTTTTAAAATCAAATGATCAGTGATCAAATGATCAGTGATCAAATGATGGCAGGTAGAGCCTTAAATCTAGAGCTGCATTAAGTTTATTTATATGTTTGTTCTTGATAACTGCATAGGATGAAAATGACCATTTAACAAGTATTCAGCTTTGGAAAGGTGACAAATACTTCAGGGCGAAAAGCGATGTTTTTCGCAACGATGTTTTTATATTCTTTCGCAACTGCCCTAAACGAATTTTGCAAAAAGTTGTGACCTAGATTGCTTTTTTACAGACCAATTTTAAGAAAGAATTATGGTACCATTTTTGAGAGAAGACTTACATTTAAATAAATAAATATATGCTTGTGCCAATACAATTATTGTTCGTTTGTAAAGATAGCAACATAAGGTATTCAAACGTAGTTAGAGAGGGGAGGGGGAAACATTTCAGAGAATCCTAATTGGGACAGAATTTTAATGAACAACGTAGGAAAGTCACATATCCATATATTTATTTCCAAAATATATATTTTTATCCTTGTATTTTTGGCTGAAAGTCAATAGTTTTGGAGTCTTTAGAGGGCTAAAACTGGGACATTCTAGAGGATACTTACTAAGGAAGAACTTAATCGATAAAACCTGTATGTACTGGTATGTCCGTAGATTTGATTAAGGGCTTTAGAGGTGCTTTAGTGTGGCTGTAGAGGTGGCATTTTGAGTGGCTTTAGAGGTGCAAATTGTCATAGGAGGCGTTGCCTCTTTTGTCTATTCAGTGGTAGTGATAAACGTAGCGGTAGGGGTGGATGTCTTACCCTCCCCCTCCTTAGTTTGAGTGCAGTTTACTTTTATGCTGTTTTGTCTTATATTTCTCCAAATCTATAGAGTGAAAAAGTAGACATTAAAAATCTACGTACACTCCCCCCCCCCTCCGAAAATACGGGACTTGTCAATGCTTGCCGATTTATGTTTTTTTTTTCTGTTTTGTTGACAAACATCAGGCAGCAAAATGAAGCGTCAGATGAATCAGACTTAATTTATTTTATCTTTATAGGAGAGGTTGAAAGACATTGAACAAGCCGGAATGGCTGCAATGATAGCTGATAAGAAACAAGTTGAAAAGAAGAAAAAGGCCATTAAACAGGCCGAAAAACGGCAAGATGAGCCGGTGGATGATTCAAAGCTAGTAGATGCCATGTTCGACTTCTTGCCGGATAATTCTAGTCAAGATGGTATTCCAGTTCCCCCATCTGTATTTAAGGTTCGTTCATATTTTAAAGTATGTTCATATTTAGCATTCTTTAACATTTTTAATGAGTTATAGGGGAAGAGTGAGAGTGTGAGAGAGTGTGTGATAGTGGGAGTGAGAGTGAGAGGGTGAGAGAGAGGCATAGAGAGACATAGAGAGAGAAAGAGAGAGAGAGAGAGAGAGAGAGAGAGAGAGAGAGAGAGAGAGAGAGAGAGAGAGAGAGAGAGAGAGAGAGGAAGAAAGGGGAAGAGGTAGAGATAAAAGAGACAAAGAGGTGAGTTTTTGTCCCATTTAATTCTTCTATTCCTAGTGTTGAGTTTTTAGTTTTAGTGGATGGTGTTTGGAGAAGGATTCTGCACTATTCTGAACGTGAACAAAAGATTTTGGTCTGCAGCACTCGAGAGGTCATTGTGGGGACGCACCGTTTTCGCCTTATAGGTAGGTGTGGGAAGACCTAAGTCTAAATAAGTAGAGTTTCTGCCATGGTCCCAACGGGCGTTACGGAAAATTAGAAAAAAGGCTGGAAACAATATACTAAATTTATTATTGGTTTACCCTTACAAACTACTTATAGTGCACGGAATTAGAATGACTCCACAAGTATATACTTTTTTCTATTTTGTCACACTTTGTGGTTGAAGTTGAAGATGGAATTACTAAAAAGATTAGTGGAGAATTTTTAGAAGCAAAAATCTATTTTGCATTTAGTCTAAATATTTCAAAATGGAGGTGACTACATCACAGATTAAAAATTCAGGAATTCCCAAGCTATCTCCAATCTCCAATTTCTTGTCTATCTCCAATCTCCAATTTCTTGTCTATCTCCAATCTCCAATTTCTTGTCCTTTTGTACTTATTATTTTGTCATTTTTTTTTATTAGGACCTACCAAAGGGAGACGATGGTGAAATTATTGGATTGATTCCCCCACCGCTACGGGACGATGAAGATTTAAGCGAGTATAAATTTCAAAAATTTGCAACTACGTATTTCCAAGGAAATGTTTCGCATCAGTATACTAGAAAAACATTAAAACAGAGCCTACTCCCCCTCCAAACCCAAGGGGACCAGCTAGTAAGTAATTTTATATTTATATATTATATTTATTTATTATGTATTATATTTATATATATTGTATTTATATATTTATTTATTATGTATTTTATATATGTTTAATATATATTGTATTTATGAAATAATTTTTTATTATTGAGTTGTTTATTTTGTATTCATTTTGTTTATTAACAAAAGGCCTAGTTAGGCTAATATCATTGCTCAATGAAATTGAAAAAAAAAATTAAAATACCTCCAAAACTAAGGGACGGGAAACTGAAAACCAAAGGGATCTAATTGGCAAGTAATTTTTTTCAAAAAAAAAATTTAATTTAGTCGATTTTACCGACCGCTAAAACTGGGAAATTAGAAACGTGGGTAAACAATCAGTAGGCTAAAAATAGATGGCACCAAATAGCTTAAGAAAGTTTAGCGCTCTTTTGAAGGTATATTTGTCTTTGGGATTCCACCGGTTTCTCCATATTTAATTTTTTACGGAGGAAAAGTGTTGTCAAATTTAACTGATTATTTTTGTTTACATTTTTTAGGTTAAACATGTGAATACTCACAAAAATATCCCTAATTTTGGAAAATGCAAAAATATCCATATTTTTGAAACAACTAAGAGAAAAATCTTAGGAATTCATGGTTTTAAGGCATGAAAAGACTTTAACTACGCCCTTTTATGCTTAATACTTATACATATTAATTAAATAAGCTAATTAATTTATAATAAAGTATAATTAAGTATAATTAATAATTAAGTACATTAAATATATAATTATTAAGTAAATACACTTTATTATTTACTAAATAGTTTAAATAATTACAGTTTTGTAATAATTGTTTTACTTATAATCCCTATTATGTTTTAAACTGTTTACACTCTTGTTTTAATGTCCTTGATATTTTGATGATTTTTAAAGCTTGAACATGTTGAGGAAATTATAAAAAATTTAGAATGTTATAGAAGAAAAATGGCACTGTTTTCCCTTTAAACTTTTAAGAAATCTCTCAATTCTTCTCGGCGCAACCGTTTACAGATTGCGAATGTCTGATCACTATGTTACAGTTCCAAGGAGTTAAACGTAGTCAAAGTTTAAAAAAAAAAAAATAAAAAAAAAAAAAAAAAAAATTAAAAGAGGCGGCAGGATTATGAGGGATGAGATATTGTAAGTTTTACCGGGGTACCCCCTGCTTTACATAAAGCCTAAATCGATGGTTTTTTAGATTAAATCACTCATGAAATGAATGAAATCACTAATGAATCGCTTATGAAATTGAATGAAATCACTAAGGCATCACTTTTGAAATTAAATGAAATCACTAATGAATCGCGTATGAAATTAAATGAAATCGCTAATGAATCAATTATGAAATTTAATGAATCACTTATGAAATTAAATGAAATCACTAATGAATCGCTAATGAAATTAAATGGAATCACTAATGAATCACTAATTAAATGAAATCACTAATGAATCACGTAAATTAAATGAAATCACTAATGAATCACTAATGAAATTAAATGAAATCACTAATGAATCGCGTAAATTAAATGAAATCACTAATGAATCACTTATAAAATTAAATAAAATCACTAATGAATCGCTAATTAAATGAAATCACTAATGAATCGCGTAAATTAAACGAAATCACTAATGAATCACTAATGAAATTAAATGAAATCACTAATGAATCACTAATGAAATTAAATGAAATTACTAATGAATCGCTTATGAAATTAATTGAAATAGTGGACTCTATTTCCGACTAAAACTGTATGATGCAGCAATAAAAGTGATAAGCAAAAAGTGATTAGCGGAGTAATAAAAATTAAAGAGTGACGTATAAATAAAGAAATAAAGACCAAAATAATTAACAAATGAGAGACGTAAAAATATAAGCGAACAAAACAAGAGTTATGTAACTAACTGTTTAGATCACTAAGCGACGCGTAGATTACGAACGCATACGATATTATTATTGCTAAAAACAACTGTGCTCGGTTTTTTCGACTCTAAGAAGTCTTCGAAGACGCAAGCATTTAGTAAGCTTTTCGGATTTCATAGCAAAATTATTGATAGCATAAAACATGTCGGTTTAACATAACAACCTATAGGTTGGCCAAGATACGCTGTGGCGGTTTTAATATATTGTAAAAGTGTTTTTGGGAGCAGCATCACTCCCGTTATCACTTGCGTTAGAATTGGATTTTATATTTTCAAGTTGGTTGTAAGAGCGTGGTGCCACCTTACTCAGTTTTATTTGTGTTTTTTTTCTTGGATTTGTGAAGTTCTGTTTCGCCTAATCTAGGTCAATAAATAGTGATAAAAGGTGTCAGGTTGCTGTTTTTTTTTATTTATTGTTTATCTTTTCCTGTTTCTCGGGCCATGGAGCCCTCTGGAAGGAATGTCTATTTTCTTTTGTTGTTGTTGTTGTACACATATTGGTAATAGACAACCTTTATCTTGACTTGGAAGTAATTCGACTGTCGAATACTTAGTAATTTTCATAAGCCAATTGGATTAAGTTCATACTAATGTGCTCTTAAGATCGTCCTCAATGTTCAATTGCATAAGTGAGTACTGATTTTATTTTTTACTTAATGGCCAGCAAAGATATTTTTGAATTTTTTTCGATTATGTAAAATGTTCTAAATTTACACTTTTAAATGAACTTTGTGAAATTAGCTTCTGATTTTTTTTTAGTGTTTGATGGGTAGATAAGGTTCTTTGTCATTCTTTGTGGGCTAATTCTTGTTGGTATTTGGTAATCCTTACTTTCAAGGAATATCCTTTTGACAGTTTAAATTTAAGAGTCAAACAAATGCTTAAAGCTGAATCAAAGTAGCTATAATTCAAAATGTCCCAAGTTTTGATACAAATGGTATGGGCACAAACTTTAGTATTACTAAAAATATTTCCAGTCATATTGGTAATTACAGCATTTGAAAAATTTGTTTCTTTATGGAAGAAGAAGGGTATGAAACGCAAAAATGGGCGTTTTCTTTCCAATCTCTTATGCGCATTCTATTGCTGTCTTATTGTCATATGTAGAGGAGGGATTCAGCCACCCCTTAAAAGGTACTTTCCCCAGCCCATTTACAGGGATGCAATTTCTATTTTGGGAATGCATTTTTTTTTTTCAGGCGGCCCTTGCTCTGTGGATTACAATTCTCCGTTTTATGGGGGATCTTCCAGAGCCCAAATATCATACAATGGAAAGGGATACAACATCTGTGATGACGAAGGTTTCTGCTACTTTGGGGCGAAACTTTTCAAAAACCAAAGAATTTCAAAATGTCGTTGGCAATAGTGAAGATAATGTGAGTTTTTTTTTCTCAAATTTTAATTTTTTTTTCAACTCTGAAATGAAGAAAAACTAATTTACCTTGCAATGAGTTACTAAGTGATTATTTCTGAAAATTTCGGAAAACGCTAGACACATCCGGAGCACCCAATATGGCGATAACTCGCGCGATATGGCCTATGGATATGGCCTATGGCGATATGACCTTTACCCAGTTAAATCACTGAATTTCTTGCATCTATTGAATCTCCGCTTAACAGAGGGGCATTGACCCCTTCAAGGAGGGGTTTTTAGATAGATGTGCAGTTATCAAACAAAGCTCTTCTGACTGCTATTTTCTAAGTGTTCCTCTTTTCTAAGCACAATTTTTGCATTTCCAATTTGAGAAGATTGAGTCCTAATTGGCTAATTATTAAGGGATGGTTTGCGTGGAGTCAATGTTGTATGGTCGAGATGTTAGGGCGGGGGGGGGGGCAAATGTGTCAAGGTGAAGTTGCCAAAGTTGAATTATCTGGTATTCATATTTTCTAGCATTGCTGATAAATTACTGAGCTCCGTTAAGGAGCAACAATCTGTTGAGTGATATGAAACAGAAAAGTTCCAGAGCGTCTAAAAGTTGTGAAGAATTTGTGGCGTTAGTAGCAAGGGTTTCATTTTTCCATCTTTTTCATCATACCACCCCCTACTACGTTGTCTTTTTCAGTTCTCATAGTTTAATTTTTTTTTTTTTAATTTTAGTTTTGCGGTAAAACTACAATAAGCTTTGCTAGATAAAATTTAAGAATTTCAGTTGCCATAAAGTGAGGGGCTATAGTCAGTAGAGTGACATGAAAGAGAAGCTTTCAATAGTCAGGCTATAGCTATAGCTTAGGCTATAGCTTAAGCAGCTCGTGGCGAGCGCATTGGATTTAGTAGCGGTTCCGCTTTTTCAAAGGTATTTATTTTTTCACTCCTACCATCCATTCTCCATGAATTCTAATCTGCCATGAATTCTACTCCTTCTTCCCCACTTACCAGGTTGACTCCCTCCTTGACTCCCTCCAATTCTTAGATTTCAATTTATAGTCACTTTTTAAAGTTTTTGATTTTACTTCTGCAATTTATCTATAATAAATTTGTTCGATAGAATGTAAAACTCGCGAATTTCAGTTGGCATACAGCCAGGGATCTTAAAAGTATCCTAATTTCTGCTGAATAGAATGTAAGACCGAGATATCTCTGGAGTTTCTATTGTCTCCAACGACAAAAATTTTTCAAATAAGATGAAATAGGAGCGTTCACAAGTCAGCCAAGAGCTTTTACAACGAGTTATGAGTTTGCAATTTTTCTAGTAGGAATTTCATATCTTCCAAAAGCTCATCCGTTTTTATCCTGCCCTCCCTCCCACTTGAATTCTACCCCCTTCAATCCACTCACTACCCCCCCTTCTCCCACTTCAATTGCTTCAGCAATTGAAGTATGCAAATGTATGCTGGATAAACTCTAAAACTTAATAAAGCTTCAACAGATGTGCCAGTTCAAACAAATTTAGGGGTAAGCAAGTATTCTTCTTCAATTTTGTTTAATGAAAACGCAAAATGATTTTTTAAATCTTGGAAAGGGGGGACAAGTTTGTCTTTATTTCGATTTTTTAATGAAAATAGTAGAAGATACATTTCTAAATCTAGGGAGGGGGCATTCACACCTCTCTGTTGGTGCCCCTGCCCTTGGTAAACTAGATGAACTCAGAATAAATCTCAAGATTAAATCGTTATAAAGTCAACTAAAAGTGAAGTGTGATAGACTTTGACGTTAGACAAGATGTGACAAAACTTTGAACTCTAGAACAATAACTTTTATAAAAATTAATAAAACATGATTACATCAGACGAAATTGTTACAAAAACAAATAACAACTATTATAAGGGGTATCCCTCCTTGAGAAGTCTTCCTTTGAGAAACCATTAAGGGCCTATAGTTATAATGCTATAATTACCTTTAAACAATTATTACTGTGAAAGAAAATACAAAGAAATAAAAAGAAGAAGAAATAAAAATACAAAGAAGAAAAAAAAAGAAAATCAAGAAACCAACAGACTCGTCAAAAAAGACAAGGAAAGGGAAAGAACTATCATAACAACCAAAAAAATTAATAAAAGAGAACTTTACCGATATATTACCCTTCATCTCTTAACTATGATCCCCCCCCCTGCAACCAAAACTTTTAAAACTTTTTTTTAACAGCTGCTGTTGCTCTTTTTGTTGCTGCTGTTGCGAAACAGATGATTTACTTTTAATTGTTAATTATACCTTGCGCTACCTCACTCTTTAAGGTGAAGTTTGATTTTTTGTCTCAGTTCTTTAAGAACAGCTCCTGAAACATGCTCATCTAATTAAGTTAATCTGATTAATATAATTAATTAATTAGATTATTAATCTAATTAATTAATATAATTAATTAATCTAATTGAAACAACAGCTTCTCTAATTAAACTGCCCAGTTTAATTAGAATAAGAAGCTTTTTAAAATACTAAAAAAACTTGAGCGAGGTATTGAAGAGGCAGTCCCCCTCATATACGGAATAGTTTCTGGTCATTATAAGTTTTAATGTTACTCCTTATTTTCAGTTAAAAAAATTAGTTTTTTTATTTAATTCATTCTAAAAATAATAAAGAGGCCTTATAAATGGAGTTTAAATTCTTTATTTGTAAGGTTTCCTATTGCGAATCTTTTATGGGATAAATAATTCATAATTTTTGGTCAAATTTAGTTCCTTTTTCTCTCCCACGAAGGTGTGTGTTCAAGTTATCCGGGGTTGTTTCTGGCCTAATAGTGGCGAAAAGGTTTGAAACAGTCTGATTTGAGTACCGATTTGAACTCCATTGCCTCAAAAGCGCCACTAGTTTTGATTGTTTCCTTAGGGTCATTGGGTAACCAATTTTATAGGTTACGATACCTTAAGGAAGGGCGTTTAGTAACGCAAGTTACCCTAAGTCTGCTTAAGGCAACAGCCATGCGTTGGAAAGGGTGAAGGAGCCTCCTATCTCCCTTTTTGTGTTCCTGTTTCTAGAAAGCGTGAAGGAGCCTCCTATCTCCCTTTTTGTGGCTCTGTTTCTAGAAAGGGTGAAGGAGCCTCCTATCTCCCTTTTTGTGTTTCTGGTTCTCGAAAGAGGTCAACCTTACAAATTTAGTCATTTATCTTATATTACCATTTTTTAGGGTTTTTTCAAGGATAGTGACCCACTGAACAATCGTTTGCAGCAAAATATCAGTAACGGCCCAAAATCAGTTAGGAACAAATTAGTGTCATTAACCCTGAAGAAGAAGAACAAATTAGGAGAAGATGTTAGAAAGAAGCTTGAAGAAGATGAATATACAACAGAGTCATATGCATCATGGTTGGAATCACGCCCAACTTCGAATTTAGAAAAACTGCATTTTATTATTGGACATGGAATTTTAAGGGCTGAATTAAGGTAAATATTTTTTCTGTATTTTTTTTTTTAAATGTTTTCATACCTTCCTCTTATTTGACTTTACAATGAAGAAAGGAATAAATAGAGTATATTAATGGAACGCCACTTTTAATGAGCGTTCCTCGAGGGTTAATTTTGAAGGTGGTTTTAAGATGTTAGTAACCATGACATATTTTATTATTAAACATGGTGTTTACAGACTTGAAATAAGATAATGATTTTATTTTGTTTTGTTGCTGTTGTGATTCTCTTCCCTCCCCCCCCCCCTCTCTCTCTCTTTTTCTGTCACTGATTCTTACTCTCCTTAAATTGTAAAGACAATAATTGAATGAATAAACTGGTAATGGAATAAATCTCGTGAATAAATTTTTCTCAGTAGATTTAATGTTTTGGGTGATTCTTAAGAGTATTGGATTTTATTATACAGGGTTTGTCTTTGGGGTTTGTTCTGGGTAATTGATTTTGTTATTTTGTTTTTGTTCTATTGTCTTGTTTCTGTCTTCTTCCATCTGTCTTTATCTTTAGTTCACTGTTAAATAGGATAAATAAACTTTTTATTTATCGTTTTATTTTAATTACTTATTAGCGGAAACAAACGTTAAATGTTCGGTCTGCAGGGAAACGCCATCTGTTGTCGGTTGTCGACAAAGGGAAGGGAGGGGGGAAGACATTTATTATTTAACATGGGAACTCAGTGGAATAAATCTGTTTAATCTTTTGGTTTATTTTTCAGGTTTTATTCTTCTTATTTATTTTTATTATGTTTATTTTTATTTGTTTTTATTAGTTTGTTTATTTTCGGGTTTGACCCCCCCCCCTCCTCAAAACTTTTGTCCAACTGTTAAAAAGTAAAAAAATGCATGTAAACAAATTTTTGATGTCTTCTTTAATGTCCTCTCCCCCCCCCCCGGCCTCTTGAGCAAAAATCCTGGATATGGCCCTTACTGGTGGTAATTAGAAAAGAACCGGGATTCGGTTATCCCCTAACTGGATTGGGATAGTCTATGGATACTAAAAATAGTGTATTTTTACATGGGATTTTTAGGCTTAATTAATTTCTACCATTTCTTTCATTTTAATGTTTCACTCTATACCTTTTTCAACTTCTTCAATTATTAATAAAACAAAGCAAAACAGTATAAAAGGATATAAAAATGAAATATGAATACGAGAATATAAAACTAAATATATATATATATATATATATATATATATATATATATATATATATATATATATATATATATATATATATATATATATATATATATATATATATATATATATATATATATATATATATATATATATATATATATATATATATATATATATATATATACATATATATACATATATACATATATATACATATATACATATATATACATATATATATATACATATATATACATATATATATATATATATATATATATATATATATATATATATATATATATATATATATATATATATATATATATATATATATATATATATATATATATATATATATATATATATATATATAAATGAAACAGCCTAAAAGGATAAAACGAGCAAACTATGGACAGGCAATCTTCTGGGTCAATGTTTTTTTTCTATAATTTGTCTCTTTCTTCCTCATATTTTCTTCTTCGTTTTCTTTATACTTCTCCATCATTTCCTGCTTCACATGCTCTTTTCTTCTCTGCAAACACAGAATGCCAGTAACAAGCGAATATGCAGTTGAGGGGACCTTTGTTTCTTGGCAGCTTCTGCTGAAATCTTAAAGTTTTGACCCTCTTCCCCTATAATTTTATTTTAATATATCTTATTTGTATTTAGATTTACATATCTTGGCCGTTTTTATGTCCCCACCTCCACATAAAGGGGGTATGCATGCCTGAACACTAAAACGTGTAAGCAGTTTGACTGCGGCATCTCTGAAATTTATATGTTGTGCAACATCAATTTTGCTGACAGCGAAGAAAAGAGGAATTTTGTGTTTTTGCCTGAATTTTTTGTTAAACAAGAAATTTTTTCAACCATAAGAAATAAAAAAAAAAAATCGTTAGTTTCTCAACTAGTTCTGCGAATGGAAATAGGAGGCATAATTCGATTTGGTAAAACGTCTTTTAAAATCATGAGAACCTAGTAAAAAAAGCGACAGTGGATCGGATATAGCTTTTTTTTAAATTGGAACTATAGCCTTTTTTTAGTTTATAAAAATAGTTTTAAAACACGAGTCTAATAAAGAAGAAAAAAAAATCAAAGAATTTGGTTTGAAATACTGCAGCTGAATTGTGGGTTCTCGAGTTTTTCAGGGGCCACACATTAAAATTTATCAGGCACTGAAGGGCCTTCAATAGGGCTGTCATAAATTCTGTATGTTCTGCACCTCTTGAAACTTTGGGGTGCCTAATGGTTCTTTCTCGGTACTATTAAGGAGGATAAGGAAGATCTTGTCCATTTTGTATTCACATGCGTGATCTTGTCGGTGCTTTGGAGATTTTTAAATGTTATTTCTTACTTCTTATTTTTCAATTTTTTAGTCTTCCAGTATAGCTTTATATTATGCTCTCTGAAATCCTGGGGTTGTTGAGGCATCTTTATATTTTGCTCTCTGAAATCCTGGGATTGTTGAGGTACGAAGGAATGAGAAAATGAAATCTTACTGTTGGAATAGGTGAAGTGGAAACTTATACAATAATATATTTCATGAAAGTTAGGAAAATTTGCCATTCAATCTTCATTTAAAAAAAAACTTCAATGAACAAAAAACAGTCTTTGGTGGCAATTAATGTAATGTTATTAATTTTATAATGTAATTATAAAAACAGTTGTAACATTTAACTAATTAGTTTTACTTATTCATATCTACAGTTCAACTTGGCAACACTAACAGAAACGTGACACTGCCTTAAGAAATCTTGAACCAATCAAAAGAAAGATATTAGAAAATCGTGGTTTTATCATATGAATAGACCTAAGATTGGTCCAGGGCAGGGTTGCCAACTTGCACACTTTTCGTGTGAAATGCATTTTTTTTTACCTCAGAGGGGATGCAGAAGATCACTCTTTTTGGGTGTTAGTCTTCATTCACTTATGAACGTCAGTAGGGCAGCTTTGTCAGAAGTGTAATTAACTTTAAGAACACAGTTTTTTTTTACCTCAGAGGGGATGCAGAAGATCACTCTTTTTGGGTGTTAGTTTTCATTCACCTTGAATGTCACTAGTTGGCAGCTTTGTCAGATGTATAATTAACTCAAGGAACAGTGTTACCAACTTGCTTACTTTTCGTTTGAAACGCACTCTTTTATACCTCAGAGGTGGTACTCAAGCAGCAGCAGCCATGCGCATGGAATTTTTTGACTTGTACTCTTTTTGAGCAAAAATCACTTTTTTGGCCTTTATTCGCACTCTTTTTGGACATCGACAGTTGCCAACCCTGTTCCAGGGGGGGGGGGGGGCAATTTTTCTTTATGTTCTTTTTACTTTAATAATGTACTTATTAGCCCTTTTATGGAAGTTTTTTAAGTTGTGGAGGCGATGACATGATCATTAACTAAGATTTGTCGGTCTTGATGAAATTAACGAAATCCGTTTTATCCTGCGTGCAGGATATTTGGCCAAGAATTCAAGAGGTACATTAGATTCAATAGGTGCGAATTCGAAAATCAGGATATACGAGAGTTACGAAAGAATTCAAGAAGTACGAATTTAACGAAATCCATTTTATCCTACGTGCAGGATATTTTGCCTAGAATTCTAGAGATATATTAAGTCTTTTATCCGTGAACAAGCCCTGGATATGTGGTTACAAAGAACTCTCGGGAACCATAATGGTGTTTCCTAGGTTTCAATTTTCATCCTCTTCGTTTTTTAGGGGATCCCCAAGGATCTCTTTTGAACTCAGGGTTGAGGGACATGATTCCTTACTATCGTTATTCTTCTTAGGAACGAAATATACTGCCAAATATGTAAGCAGCTATCAAACAACCCCTCAAAATCAAGCCATGCCAGAGGATGGATACTTTTATCTCTTTGTGTTGGGTGTTTTGCTCCAGACGAAGACTTTAATAAATATCTAAAGTCTTTCATCCGTGAGGGACCTCCTGGCTATGCCCCATATTGTGAAGAAAGGCTAAGAAGGACTCTGGCAAACGGGACTAGGAATCAGCCACCCAGCTGGCTTGAATTGCAGGTAATATAAGTCGTTGAAATTTGATTTAATCATGTTGATCAATTATTAGTTAATCAAATTAATAATGAATTAATCAAATAAAATTAAATAATTTAAATTGTAAGTTGATAATTGATTTTTAATTTTGAGTTAACTTTTTAAACTTAAATTTTAATATTTTACTAAAAATTAAGTCATATGAATAGTTAATAAACTCATAATTTAATTATTAATTTATTGAAGTAAAGCTAAATTATAATTTAATTTAAAAAGCAATCCACCATTAAACAATTAACTAGTAGCCGTCCAAAAGGAAACAAAGCTCTGAGGAAAGACGGCTACAACCAAAATCAACAAGTTCAACTAAGTAATTCTGGAAAAAAAAAAAATAAAAAAAAAAAAATAAAAGATTAATCTTCATCGTGAAAAAACACACGCACATAACATACTTTAAGTGGAATGTGTTTTTTAAACTCTAATATTAGTAAAGATAAATCTAAAATCTAAACTCTAATAAAAGTAAAGATAAAATGTATAGTGTGAAGTTGATTTGTGTGGCTATATTTTCAGTTCAAAGACTTATGACCTTTTGAAACTGAAATATGTCGAATTGTTAAGATCAATCTTTTTAAAGTAGAATAAACTTTGTAAACGCATTCAAACCTAAGTGGGGAATGCAATAATTTTCTTTTTTCTTGTTTTTACTGCATGCTCTTTTTTCGTTGTTGCTAACATTGTTTTAATACCCAGGAAAATACAAATCTTTGTTAGAACAATGTGGCAAATAGTGTAAAAAAGGAAAACATATATAAAGCAAAAAAAAAATGTAAAATATAAAACAAAAGTAAAGAAGAATTTTTTTTTATGAGAAAATTTTGTCGTTTTCTTTACTGTGAAGGTATACAATCTTCTAACTTTACACGGGTCTAGTTTAAAACCCTTTTAGTTTATTACATTTAGTCCTAGTTTAGTCCATTGCATATAGTCCTAGTTTTCTAGTTCCTAGTTTTATAGTCCTAGTCCTAGTTTAGATTTCTAAGAAAGAAGCAAACATATTTTATGCATGAAAGCAAAAACAGTAAGTGAGAAATTTGCTCCCTGAAGGATTTTCACCATTTTCGTTTTCCTTTTTTATAGGCCACAAAATCGAAGAAGCCCCTGATGTTGCCGATCACCTTCATGGATGGAAACACCAAAACATTATTAGCAGACTCGGCAACAACAGCCCGAGAGCTTTGCAATCAACTATCGGATAAAATCGGATTGAAGGATCAGTTCGGATTTTCACTCTACATAGCACTTTTTGATAAGGTGATCATCTGACAAATTTAGTTTTGAAATTGAATATTTTTGTGCTATTTATTTTTTCTTTTTTAAACTCGCAATTTGTAAGTATAAAATATAATAATTATCAATCTAACCCGCAAGGTAAGTTTTTTAGTTTAAAATATGGCAGACATTGGCGACTTGAATGTTAAATATGATATTCCTTATCAAACAGACTCCCCAAACATAGCCCTTTCTTTAAGTTCATAATTTGGCTGTGATTTTACACTTAACATTTGTATAAACCCCTAGCATGGTCAGTCTTCGTATTCTATAATTTTTTTAAGGATTATAAAATCAATTGAATAGATAATAGAAATGGGGTTGAAGCTCATCTTTGTAATTCAGGCATTCAGCTTTGATGTTCAAGGAATAATCTGATGATCTTGACTGGACTTATGTCATGTCCTCCTTAAGATTGTTAAATTTAAAAATTCAAATTTAATTTTCCTTTGAAATTAAAGCTTTTATAATTGATGTATATTATTGATTCCTGGTACTTAAGCACCTAAACTTTTTTTGGAGGGTAGGGGGAGAAGGTAGATAAATGTTTGGAAATGTTTTTGCCAGGGTATGCTCATATTTTAAGAAACTTTGTATTTTCTTAGTAAAATTTTGGTTTCCTAGGGGTGGGAGTAGGAAGGGTATTTTGCCTGTCAAGGTGCAGTCAGATTCCATCTTATTCAAAATCTGAATTTTATGTGAATTTAGAAATGTCAATTGTATTTTCTTGCTCAAATTTGAATTAATCTCGTGACTTTATTTCCCACTCAGTTTTAAGTTTAGTTTAAGTTTAATTAATTTTAGTTAAGTTTTAGCAGAAAGTTATTATGTTGGAAAATTAGACGATTCTTACTCGGTCAATTTTCGCTAATTTCTGCTTAGCCATTGCCTCTCACAAGACTGTCAAATTTCTGCCTAAAAATGCTAAACTTTGTCTAGGAATGGGTTATTGTTGTATTCACAAGCGGGATTTCATGGTCAACGCAGTTAATTATTCCTTTTGTTAAAATATATGGTAGAAAAGTCCAACTAAATCCTCAGACTTTTATTTCTTTTATGAACCACTTTCACTAGTTGGCCTAGGGCCAACATGCGGCCTAGGGCCGCATGTTGCTGCAGTGAGTTTTCAGTAGTAGGATTAGTGTTAGTAATAGTAGTAGTAGTAGTAGTAGTAGTAGCAGTAGTAGTAGTAGTAGTAGTAGTGGTAGTAGCAGTGGTAGTGGACCCCTTCAAATAGGACCTTCCGTTAGGACCCTTCAAATACGCTACAGTGGTCATGTTGCAGGGACTAGTGTTATTAATAGTAGTGTTACTAACACTAGTGTTAGTAATAATAGTGTTAGTAGTTTTAGTGTTAGTAATAGTAGTAGTAGTAGTAGTAATAGCAGTAGTAGTAGTAGTAGTGGTAGTAGTAGTGGTAGTGGTATCAGTAAAATTAGAAAAAAGGGGACATTGTTTTTTTTTTATTTATTGCTAATGAACACTTGATGAAATCGATTTTGATTTTGGTCTATTTTGTCTTTTAACGTATTAAGCTTTTTTTTTATTAAACATATTTTGGTTTTGGAAGCCACTATGTCAAAATTTATTGCGCCTTTCTTCTTTTTTGGGGAGGGGGGAGGCTGTGAGAAACAGAGTGTTTCCATGCCTGAAGCTAATAGTTCTAAGTTGAGACAAAGCTAGGTGGGGGGGGGGCTGCTATTTACCCCCTACTGTATAATAGTAGTAGAATTAAATTTGAAGGTATGCAATGAGTAGTTTTTTGGCAAAGAATTGAATTGGTTGTAGAATTTTATTGACCCCCTCTTTCCTGTCTGGGCCTCGAAATTTCTTTTCTCTTTTTCAGGTTTCATCTTTAGGTAGTGGAAACGACCATGTTATGGATGCTGTATCACAATGTGAACAATACGCCAAAGAACAGGGTGCCCAAGAACGTAATGCCCCTTGGAGGTTATTTTTCAGAAAAGAAATATTTTCGCCCTGGCATGACCCTGTTGAAGACTCCATTGCAACTAACCTTATTTATCAACAGGTTTGTTTGTAACTTTTTCAATAGTTTCGTGAACATAAACGTCCAAACCTTTCTTTTGTTAGGGTTACACCCCCCCCCCCCCCCCTCTCCTCTACTCAGAAAGTATAGAAGCCAAAATTTAGAGGACAGCCAAAAATTTGAAGCTACTTGGTTGTAGATTTAATATTTCGCGTCTTGAATTACCTAACACGCTTAGTTTATATTAGAAAATCTTTTCAAAAATTAATATTTTTGCCTTGACTTGACCCAGTTGAGGGCTCCATTGCAACTTATCTTATTTACCTATAGGTTTATTTATAATATTGTTAATAATCAAACAGTTCGTAGTAACGAACTGTTTAACGAACGTAGTAATACCTAGCTCTTTACGCTAAAGTTTGGATCTGTCACACAACTTTGTTTTTTAAAACAATAAAAAACTTTAGCGTAAAGAGCGAGGTATTGAGGAGGTGACAGACCCTTTCATATACGGAATAATTTCTGTTCGTTTTAAGTTTTAATGTCGCTCCTTATTTTCAGTTAAAAAAACTTGTTTTTTTATTTAATTACATGAAAAGCAAAGCCATGTCTCTGATTTATTTTGGGCCAACCCCCTTCCCACTTCTTCTCGAGAAGTTCGAATACTTACATAAAAAGTACGCTCTCTTTGGTTGCAAAATGACCGAATTATATAAAATAATTATAGTTGAACTAATTGTTAAGCAGTTGACAATATATAGTTGAACTAAAATATAGTTGAACTAAAATATAGTTGAATTAATAGTTGAACCTATATGTTTACAGCCTCTGATAGCCCGCAGGCTAAAAAGTTTGATGATGAAATTAAGAGTATTGTGAACAGTCAAGCTAGATCTGAGCAGGTAATAGTTGGAGGTAATTTTATTAAAGAGGTTATACCAAAGCTTAAAAAGAAGTTTTTTTGTGGGTCAGATGGGATTTGTGTGCGCCATTTTGAGTTTGCCAGCGATTACCCTTTTGACCATATTGCTTTATTGTTCCAGATGATTTTGATCCAGAAGATGATATTGATGATATTGTTCCAGAAGATGTGCCCGATTGCTTATGTGCGGGTGTTGTAACTCCGGTTTTGAAAAAAGGGAAACCGCTTTCTCAATGTTCGTCTTATAGGCCCATTACAGTTTCTAGTGCGTTTTCAAAGATTTTTGAGTTATTGATTATTTGAAGATATTTGACAGCACTCTGTCATGCCTCCTTTCCAGTTTGGGTTTCAACCGCGTCTTTGTTGCTACCACGCTTTAAGGAGTTTATGTACAATATTAAAGGATGCTGAAAGGTCATTTGTCCTATTGGCGCATATGACATTAGTAATGCTTTCGGATCACTAATTCATTTTCAGGCTATGCATGAGATATTAAAAGGGGGGGGGGGTATCTGTTAGTGTAGTTCGACCTCTTTATTGTATGTATAGACACCTCCGTGTACGTTTAAAGATTGGATCCTTTCCAATCTTTCCAATCAAAGATTGGCTTCTTTCTTCAGAGCTCCGTGTGAATTAAACAAAGGGCCATAACCTCTCCCAATATTTATAATAACGCAACCCTAAGAGCCCAAGGGGGTTTATCACCTAGTAATATATTGAACGGTGTTAGTGAGTCTGTTTTATGTTATTTGGACGACGTTCTTAACCTTAGTAGGGCTGTGTTTGGTCTGGAAAAAAGTTTTAGGGATATTGCTAAGAATTACCCTTTTCTCCACTCATGTGCCTAATCCAAAAGCTAAGTGACTAAAATTTGGTTTTTACTTTAGTATTCCGACATTACTGAAATCAAATCCAGGTTTAAATGGGTAAGATCCATAAACAACCCCTAATGCTAATTTGCTTCTTATAGGAGGAAGTTGTTCGCTTGCTTTTGTGCACATTCTGCTTATATTCATAGAAATCTGTCACATTGCATAAAAAACAACAAAAAACACAAAAGCAAAAGTTTGCACAAATAATCATTTGCAAGTTGCAGTTCTGCGTTTCTTTTATTTTTACATTTCTTTTGTGAATTTCAAACTAGATCATTAGAGTTCAAATACCAAGTTTTTGGGAATGTTTTTGCTCAAACATCTTTTCATCTTTTTTTTATCTAGTTGAATATGACTTTATACCTAGAAGTCCTATTACCATTTTGCTGTAATACCAAATACCATCTTGCTGTAAAAAAAAAAAAAAAAAAAAAAAAAAAAAAAAAAAAAAAAAAAAAAATTGCGCGAATTACTATTTGAAAATGCTTGTTTTATTTAACAGTTCTTTTGTGGAAACAGCACCAATATCATTTTGCTGTAATTATAGAATTTTTTGTAGAAATTGGTAAAGCAAAAAAAAAAAAAAAAAAAAAAAAAAAAAAAAAAAAGTTGGAAATACTATTTTCAAATGCTTGCTTTATTTAACATTTCTTTTGCGGACGGAAAATCCAAATAATCAATTGAAGAAGGAAAGATACCAAATTCTTGGTAATTGACTTGCTCTGCTGTATTACTGAACCCATCGAAAATGGCATTGGGGGTGCACAAATGCCATTTCCGGACAACTTGTGAATTTTTTATGGAATGAAAAAATTTTCGACAATAATAAATAACGATATATCTTGTTTAAAAATTCCTGTTTTGTTCAGTTTGCACAACCGAATCTATTTTAGGTCGTTCGAGGAATCAAGTTTGGGGAATATCGTTGCGAAAAAGAAGAAGACTTAGCCATGGTTGCCGCTCAACAATATTTTATAGATTATGGCACTGAAATGAACCTTGAAAGGCTCATGATTTTGCTACCGAATTACATCCCAGATTATTGTTTGTCATCTGGAGACAAATCTTTGGAAAAGTGGGGACAGTTGACATTACAAGCTTTTAAAAGGGTAAGCAAACGATGATTTTTGAGGCTTGATTGAATGTAAAGTAAGTATATAATTTAAAAAATGTGAATCTTAAAATAAGTAAGTTTGATGCTCCAAAACTTAATCTGCTGCAAAAAAGAGCAATGTTTAGGATTGTTAGTTTTGCATCCTCAAAAAGGTAAGCAGGAACTTAGAAAAAAAGGGTAAGTGTGCGACTAAGGGAAGGGCATGTACGAGGCTTACAAAATACATAAATAATGATGTTATTTATTTTTCATCTTGATGGTATTTACGTTTCGTGATATCATTTATCTAAATAATGAAATCTTTCATAGGTTCTTTATATTGATTGCTTAACCACCCAAAAAATGTGAATCTTAAAATAAGTAAGTTTGAGGCTCCAAAACTTAATCTGCTGGAAAAAAGAGCAATGTTTAGGATTGTTAGTTTTGCATCCTCAAAAAGGTAAGCAGGAGCTTAGAAAAAAAGGGTAAGTGTGCGACTAAGGGAAGGGCATGTACGAGGCTTACAAAATAAATAAATAATGATGTTATTTATTTTTCATCTTGATGGTATTTACGTTTCGTGATATCATTTATCTAAATAATGAAATCTTTCATAGGTTCTTTATATTGATTGCTTAACCACCCAACGAATAAAATACACAAAAAAATAAATTTATAGAATTTATTTAAGTAATAAATTTATTTTAGTAAAAATATTTACAAAAAATATTCATTTTAGTAAAAAAAAAGTATAAAAACAAAAGCGGGACTGATTCAAAATACGTTATTTGGCGTTAAAACGTAATAAAACATATGTTTTAGACGATATTGAACTGAAAAATCTGTTTCGGGTTTTTTGTATCAGTTACTTAAGTCCAAGAAAGTCTTTTTTTGGGTGGGGGGAGGAGTGTCCAAGAATTTTTTTTTAGTTTGAGATATGGCAAAAGAAATTATATCAAAAGCTCGAATATATCAATATTTCTGTGAGTGAGGGAAATTGATATTCTAAGTACCTTTGGATCTAAATTAGATATGGGTAAATGGGTTTAATCATTTGATAAAACTTGGCGAGCTTTTGAAGGGTTGGCTTAGTGCATCCCCTAGTCCTGAAGTTTTTCAAAAAAATTGTATTCTCCGAAATTTGCACGAAAATGGATGTTTGTAGATTCATGGATATTAGCGCAAAATACAAGTTTCTAATTTTAGTTAATTTTAACGTTTGGAGAGACTTCGGAGAGCTTTGTTTGCTTTTGCGGAAATTTGGGGAAACATCCAAATTTTGGGAGACTCCACTATTCAGAGGTAGTGAAAGTAACGAGATGTCACTTTAAGGAAAATATTACATACGTATGTGTTTAGAATTACGGCAGTCAAAGTTTGGAGTGATTGCAGTTTGAAGTTACTCTGTTCTACCATTAATGTGACCTAGTTTTAAATATGACCTAGTTTTAAATTCAAACAAATAAAAAAAGAGACATTCAAGTGTTTCTTACACTTTACCAGTATATGCAGCGAGGTGAAAAAGAAATTATTTCTAACTCCAAACTGTGAAAAGTGTACTTATTTTTGACTGATTTTGGATAACCGTAGTTCTGAATTCTTCTGGTCAATATGTTTGATAATTTTGGGATCAGCAGGTTTTTAAGGAATAGTGCACTTTACCTGAATTGATTAAACCCTTCAGAAGCCAATCTCATTAAGTCCGCGTTTCAAGTTTGCTAGGCTTTAATGGCAAAGATCTTGGTTCTCAGATTTACAAATTCTCTTGTGTAACAATCTTTAAAAATTTCTTTTTTTAAAGAATTACTCTTTAGAAATATTCTTTAAAAACAGCGGATATTCCTTAAAAATAAGGGTTATTTCTGAAAGAAGACAAATGTTTTGTCGTCAAGCGTTCTTTTGATGTGTTAATTTAATTAAATCCATCTCTACTTACATAAATTGTAAACGTCCATCGCTTTCCGCCAATTAATACCCTTTAGCTCTGAAAACAATCGTGTAAAATACAACAACAACATACATAACATACATTCAGCATACAACATACATAACACATAAAACTTACATAACATACAATAAATACGTGAAGCTGAGCGAGTAGTTCTGATGAAATATAGAGTCAGTAGGTAAAGGTAAAGAATACGGCACTTTACTCTACAGTCCCTACCGGCGGTGCTGATCTCCGTTTCTTGGCACTTCAGCCAGGAAGTGCAAGGGGGGTTGGGGGTCAACCATCCTGTGCTTTCGCACACCCTTCCTGTTTACCTTCTCCAGATTTCTCCAGGTACCCACTCAGATATGGGTGGACTCTGGCTGAACTTACAGAGTCACACCACTGACCCTCGTCCCAAACCAAATAATTGGATACACTAGGATCTGAACCCTCGCCCTCTCGGACAAAGAATCCTAAATTAAGCGCACCAATCCACTCGGCTAGGACGGCATTATTAGAGTTAGTAGTCAGTAGGTTTACTTTAAATTGTGACAAATTCCAAAGGTAGTTTTGTAAATCTACCTTGTCTCACGTCTTGGGGATCGAATTGAAACTTTCAGGCATAACTATCTTTGTTTGGGGTGGGGGGGGAGAGAAGGATGAAAGCATACCGTTTTAAACTAGCTAAAATAACAATGCGATTCTCACTTTGTTCTTATTTAATTGATTTTTGTGTTCTCTTTCAGTTCAATTCCATCCCGGTTTTTGGGAGGGAGAGGGGTATGGTGGTTGTCCAACAAAGGTGGAAATACCAACAAAGCCTGAATATTTATCCAATCCATAAATTGGTGCAGTCGAAATCTAAACCGCCAATGATTTTTGTCTTTATTTTTTTTTTAACATATGACTGTTTGAAGGTCTGAAATATGAAAAACTGTTTATAAGTATGAGGTTTCCCACTACACTTTTACAAAAAAGGACATTTTAAAGAGTTATTGCTATATATATATAGCAATAGGATAATAGGATATTTTCAATAGTAGATATAATTGGCATCCTCTCCCTCAGCTGACTGAAGTCCGCAACGAAAAAAAACATGGCTACAGTCCTAAACCGAATTATATTTAGTGGTGTTCCTTCCTTATACACTGAAGTCTTCCTGCTAAGACTGAGGGATATATGTGCAAAGTCGTTTGTTTAGGATTTAAAATAGTTTATTTCTTTTTGGGAGTAAAGCATTGCTCCTGGCTATGTAGTATGGGAGGGCTTGCATCCAAGGTCAGCTGATCAACTCAACAATGAATCCTCAAGATGTAAAGCTGATCAACTCACTTCAATCTAGTGGCCGCTCCAGAACCACTCCAGTGCCGCTCCAGAACCTCCGAATCTTCACAGATTTTCCCATATTTTTGTATGGTTCATCGTGTTTTTTTTTTTTTTTTAATTTTGACGAAATTGAAACCCTTTTCTCCTGAGATTTGACCCATATTTCCAAATAAGGTCGTGTTTACGTCCCTTATTTTTCGTTAAACAGGCGCAATTTTACAAAATAGTCTAGTAGATGGTGAATAGAGTACCATCTTTCTAGCGTTTATAAAGATCTAAGTATTCAGAGCTAAATTATGACCTTACGAAGACCCTAAGCTACTGAAAACTATGGGAACCCTTAGATCGAGTGTATTGTATTGCAATGCCGATATAGGTATACATTAAATAAAAAAACAAGTTTTTTTCAACTGAAAGTAAGGAGTTACATTAAAACTTAAAACGAACAAAAATTGTTATGTATATGAGGGGAGATGCTCCTCCTCAACACCTCGCTCTTTACGCTAAAGTTTTTTAGTACTTTAAAAAAGCTTCTCATTGTTCTAATTAAAAGAACATAGTGTTTCAGGAGTCATTCTTAAAGAATTGGGACAGAATTCAAATTTTAGTGTAAAGAGCGAGGTGTTGAAGAGGAGCAGCACCCCTCATATGTGTAATAATTTCTGTTCGTTTTAAGTTTTAATGTTACTCCTTACTTTCAGTTGGAAAAACTTGTTTTTTTTAATATTTAATTTCTGTTAGTTTTTTAAGTAATGCCAGGAAATCTGGCTACACCTCCACGGAAAAATCCCTCCTCCCACGGATTTATTCTCTAGACAATTCAATTCAGCTGAAAATTTTCCCAGGACATTTACTCTTAACATCTCTATGCGTAAAATTGGATCGACAAAGAGAAAGCAAGACATAAGAAGAATTTCGTATAGGGATCCTGGTAAATTCCCCCAGTGTGAACTTTCCCCTTTAAAATTCACCCCTAAAAACTTCTCTCCCCACGGAAAATCATCCCCGTGGAAAATCCCACCAGTGGAAAATTCCACCAGTAGAAAATTCGCCCCTCCCCACCCAAAAAATGTATACATACTTCCCAATAGCAAATGCTATATGTAAGCAATGGACAAATTTTGTTACTCAAAGATCTTTCCCCAAGGGGCTGTGGGAGGATCATGATATCTCCAAAGGCATAGTTATTCGGCCTTTCAGCTATGCTGAACAAAATGGTATCTAAAAATTTTGATCGGACGATTTGGAGAAAAAAGGGGCGGGGTAGGGGGCCTAGTTGCCCTCAAATTTTTTGGTCACTTAAAAATGGTACTAGAACTTTTTATTTCCGTCCGAATGAGTCCTCTGCCGATATTGTAGGACCAATGGGTTGATACGATCACCCCTAGAAAAAAAAAAAATAAACACGCATCCGTGATCTTTCTTCTGGCAAAAAATACAAAATTCCACATTTTTGAAGATAGGAGTTTCAAACCTCTAAAGTAGGGTGCTCTGATACGCTTAATCTGATTGTGTGATTTTTAGTATTATTCTATGACTTTTAGGGGGTGTTTCCCCCCCTTTCAAAAATCAGGCAAATTTTCTCAGGCTCGTAACTTTTGATGGGTAAGATTAAACTTAATGAAACTTATATATTTGAAATCAGCATAAAAAGACGATTCTTTGATATATCTATTGGTATCTAAATTCCGGTTTTTAGAGTTTCGGTTACTATTGAGCCGGGTCAATCCTTACTTACAGTTCGTTACCACAAGTTGTTTGATAAAAACTCACTTTGAGCTCCGTTATGCAAAACCTTTAAATCGGGGCCAAATTCTGAGCTTAAAAATATAATTAGAATCGTGGCCCCCTTAGTTACAATCAGAATTGTGGCCCCCTTAGTTATAATCAGAATTGTGGCCCCCTTATTTATAATCAGAATTGTGGCCCTTTTAGTTAAAGCCTTATATGTTGCAATGAATATATAAACGTACATAGGTATATATGAATAGACATACATGAAACCTTACATTGAGATCCGTTAGACAAAACTCCGTTAGGCAATAAGGGAACCGGTGTTTCCGCCCTGGGAAATTCCCCCGGAAAATTTTACCCCGCGGAAGGTTCTCCCCGTGGAAACTTCCCCCCGTGGAAAATTCCTCCCCGGATAATTTCCTCCACATGCAAAATTGAGTAGCCACAGAGAAAGTACAAAATAGTTCCCTCAAAATACCGATCAGATGTCCTAAGGGGTAGCAAAAGGACAAAAATAATTACCAAAAATAATTTTTTTTTATAATTATCAAAAATTATCAAAAATAATTTTAAGATTGGGGCTGGTTGGTCTCTAATCACTCCCGACTTATAAAAAAGGACTAAAAATCTCAATTTCCGATCAAATGAGTATCCTCCGAAGTTTCTACAACCACGAGGGGAAAGTTGGTGATGAGGAAAAGGCAGCCCCCTCAGCAGCTCCCTCCTATACGGAATGGATTTTTCTAATTTTGGGGTTTAATTTTACTCATTACTTTCATAATAACAGCGTAGACTAGAAATACTCCCAGAAATAAAGACGGATTAAATATCAATTTTTACCTCCACCTTCCTCCCGCCTCTTTCTTAGAACTAATTCCGTATTTGCCTGAAGGCTCAATGAGAGTTAGGATGTTTTGGCTTAAAAATTCACCTTTTTAGGCACCTACCCCCTCCAAACTTTATACGACCACCTTTCCAATAAATACCTTATATCTTAACAATGAGCAACTTGGAAGGCTTATAGCCCTTGCCCCGAAGGTTGGAATTATCAAACCAGGAGGCACGGTTATTCGAAATTTGGGCTATTTTGAACAAAATGAATATCTCAAAATTTTGATGGAATGCGTTTGGGAAAATGGGGGGGGGGGACTATATTTAAAGGATCATGGCAATTTTATTATTATTACTTTTTTTCAATTTCGTTTGTCCGGGTGTATTCTTGCAACTTTGTGCCTCAATCAAATGCTCCGATACCGAAACCGCAAAAAATACAAGAGTGGACTTTGTTAAATTTATTATATATTTTTAATTTTGTTTTCTAGAGTTATTATTCAAAAGAGAAGGTTCCACCAAGTCGGATAAAAGAGGATATTGTGAGTTATGCCAAACTGAAATGGCCCCTGCTATTTTCAAGGTTTTACGAGGCCTTCAGGTTTTCAGGTAAATATAAGTATTAAATTTTTGAAATTATAAGCTTTTCTTGGTATTTCTAATTCATTAATGTTAAGCAAAAAAAAAAATTTTTCGCATGCTGATCAATGGTCTACGTAGCGTAGGTACCGATCTGCTGATTCTCTGCCTTCCGTAGTTAGGCCAATTCGTAGTTAGGAAATAATCTGACGCTTCCCGCGTTTTTCCTCCAGATTTTGCCAATTACCCATCTAGAGCTGGGTTGACTCTTGCTGAACTTAAAGAGTCACGCCGCTGACCCCCGTCCTAACCAAATAACACGTGGCACAAGGACTCCAACCCATGTCCACAAAATCAAAGGATTATAAGTCTAGCGCACTAGCCACTCGGCTAGTAGTATTAAGTAATGACATGAAAATAAATAAATTAAAAAACAAATAAGAGTTCCAAATAGGGGTAAGTCCTTTTATTAGAAAGCGAAAAACAAATACAAAAGTTCTGGATATTTCGACCACATACACCAATGATCATTATCAGCAGAAATATAAAAGTATTATAATTAACACAAACTATATTTAATAAAAACAAAATATACTAGCTTCCGGGTCACAGAATTGGCTTAGAAGGACGCACATTGGCTTAGAAGGATCATTAACTGGCTTCATTCAAAGTCTTAAGTTCCTTAATCTGGCTTAAATTTATGTTGAAATCTTAATTAAGATGGCACAATTTTCTTCTTCCATTAATTGTAAAAGAAATGTTGCAGAATTTATAGTTCCTTAATGTTGCTTAAATTTACGTTGAATTCTTAATAAAGGTGGCACAGTCTTCTTGTTCTTCTAATGTAAACGAAATGTTGCTGAATTTTTTCTTGGTCTATTTTCCCCATATATGTGACGTTGAATTTTTTTCAGTGTGGTCTTGAAAAAAAAAATTCAACATAATAATAAAATTAAAATAAAACTACTTGCAACTGAATTCGTAAAAAAGCTTCAAAAGATATCATTTAAATCTTTAAAGAAAGATTTATCAAAACAAATTATCCAAACATTTATCCAGATTTATCTCTTTATCCAAAGCACATAGAATTGTGTTCTATTTCATTAAAGTTTGTATACGGGCTAAAACACACATGTAAAGTTTACTTGTGGTCCGCTTTTAGTAGCATCAAATTTAAATAATTCGATTCTCCGTCTGGCAAAACCGTTTTGAAAATAGAAAAATCCTTCCTGTTTTGGCACTGGTAAAAACATATTATTAGTATTTTTGTTATATCATTATATAAGCTATAAGCTAAGCTATATCTTATATAAGCTATATCTCTGTAGCTTATCTCTATATCTATATCTTATATAATCTATATCTTATTTGTATCTTATATAAGATATATAAGTTATATATCTGATATAAGCCATCCTTAAGTTAGCTTTGCGCCAGCAAAGCTATTTTAATGAATAATTCGATAAATTTGAATAATTCGATTCTCCATCTGGCAAAATCCTTTTGAAAATAGAAAAATACTTCCTGTTTTAGCGCCGGTAAGAACATAATATTATTTTTTTAAGCGCTATGGACATAAAAAAAATTGCCCCCTGGACCCACCTTAAGCCAATTCATGCCTAAGAACCGTGATTTTCTTTTGATTTCATACCTAAAACCTAAGGAATTTTCTTTTGCTTTCAAAACTGCGAAGTTCTTAGGGCAGTACTTCATATTAAAGCGTAAACGCCATGTTAGACCGTGAAAATAGTGAGCGATTCTAATTGGTTAAATTTGACAAAACATTTATGTGTAAAAATTCGAGCTCTGACAATCTATTGATTCCCAAAGGCAGGTGTACATTCTACAAAAACCTTCACTTTCTTAAGCTGTTTTTCTTAAGCTGCTTTTTTTTAGATTTTTCACCCACCTTTCTTTGTTTTTAATTTGATTACCACAGTTACTGAAAATTACATAACTGCTTATGCATTTCTTTATCTTGAAAAATTCAATTCCCCTATTTTTCTTTGTTTCTTAAAGTTGCGAAAATTTGTGTAAGTTTCCGGTGAACAAAGCCGAACAACAATATTTAATTTGCACGATCTTTGGTACTTAAAGAAATTTATCCAAAATCTGTGTCGTTCACTATAATTTCCTTGAAGGGCGCTACTCCTCAAGGTCAGCGCCGCACCGCTGACCAGCGCAGCGCTCAGCGCCGCTTGCAGTCACTGCTCTGGTTAGGCAATTTCGTGAAAGGTCCATCCTGACGCCACTATGAGGCCGCGCTTTTTTGAGGATGAAAGATTGCCAAAGGTCGTCCCTTTTGGCCATCCATCAAGGGCTAAAAGAAAAGATGGTCTTCCCCGAATGGTGTGGGAGAGGTTATAAGAAAGCATTAAAGGGAATTGGAACTTGTAGAGAGGGTGCTTTGAATAGATTGCAATGGGGGAGGAGCGTGTAAAGCCGTGTTAACCTCACGGGGTTTTGTGCTGCGGTTAGTTGTAAATGGTAGTAGTAGTAGTAGTATTCACAAGAGTTCTTTTTTTGTATAACTTTAAGAAAACGAGATTTCTGCAATATTTGTGGCTCCGTCACTACACCAATACGCCAATCTTAATCATTAGATAATAACCAACTGTAGGCCATACAACGGCCATACAATGTTATGCAGGCCATACAACGCACAAATATCTCCAAATGCAACATTACTTTTTCAAATGGGAAATGGAAATTGACCTTAAACTTCTATTATTGTTATTATTGATAAAGCGGGTCGTGGTATACCAGTGTTAATTCTGGCGCCACTGACCTTATGGCAAAGCAAAAATTGAAAACAGTATTTGGCAATATTTGTGGCCCCGTCACATCCCTTGTAACGCTAATCTTGAATATTAGATAATTACCAGGGGTCATGCCTTAGAGTATGTTCAGCTAGTCAGGCCACACAACATACAAATAGTCTTCGGATTTGACACTGCTTCCTCATATGAGAAATATATTGTTAGTATTATTGTTAATATTAATATTATTTAGTTTAAAAATCCTGCAGAATCAGATAGAAAAAATGTAAAACAAAGAAAAAGCAAAAGGGAGAAACAAAAGGACGAACAACAGCGAGGATAATTTTCAGCCAGCGAATGAGAAATAAAAAAAATTAATATTTTGATGAGGGGTCAAACCTCGTTCAGAGCTAAAAAAAAATTCAAAATATAAACTGTAAATACATCAGAAGGATAAACTATAAGATACGTATAAAAGATAAAAAATATAAAGATAAAGAAAAATACGAAATATAGAAAATACCTTTCTGAGTACTGAAGAAGTACCCAACTTTCGTTTTTTATTCATTGTATTTAGCATGTGGTGTCAGCAGTGCGGTCTCGGAAATTATTTACGATTAGCCCTCGAAAGGGCCAGGACCCAATATGTTGTACCTACGGCCAACCAACTATTTAGAATCTAGCTTTTATAATTTCATTTCTTTAATTGAATTTTTCTAATTTTTGTCTATTAATTACTAGGTCTTAAGTTGCAAAAATCCGATGTAATAGTAGCTGTAAATTGGACTGGTGTCTACGTGGTTGACGACCAAGAACAAGTATTGTTAGAATTGTCGTTTCCAGAAATAACCAGTGTTGCCAGTCAAAAGTAAGTTGCTTCTTTTTTCCAAATCAAAAGTGGGAAATAAGCCTTTAAATATAGTGCTAAATCAATTTATAATTATATTTGCGATGGCTTGACGCCACGCCAAAACTTTATGTAAGGTGAATTTCGAAGACACACCACCCCAAAAAAGTAAACTTTATTAAAGGAAGTATGGACCCTATTACTTACTAGTATTCATTGAATAATATATGCATATATATACGTATGTATGTTTTACACTCAAGCTTCGTAAATTCATTTTATTTTTTAATTAATAATATTATTGATTGCTGGTGACAAATAAAATTGCCATATACGTAGAGTTAGTGAATAAATGATTGATTTTTCTACTTTTATGATATTCGAGTTATGTGCATTTAGCGGTGCGAATTAACAAAATTTATGAGGAGGGGGGCAAGAATTATTTTTCTATTTTTTAATGAAGATCTAAAAAAATATTTTTAATATTTTGGTAATTTTTACTTATATTTTATTATAATATTCTACTTTAAAAAACTACTTTTTTTTCGCTTTTTAAGCAACGACTTCCATTTAATTGAAATTAATTGAAAGGATCTCCAGACCCCGAAAAAAACCTTTTGAACAATCTTGCAGAGCAAGAAGTTGAGAAATAATGAAAAAAATCAGTGGTCATCAGAAGACCCCAGCTTGGTAAACAATGTTGACGAGGTAGACTTGGTATGTAAAAGCTTAATGAAAATACAAAAAAAAATTCTTCAAAATTTGGTAATTCATTGCAAGTAATTTATTATATTCATTGTAGAGTCGGTGAAACATCTCTGAAACGTATCGGAAGTCTCAGCATAGATATTCGGTCCAAAAAAATCGATTTCATGTCTAAAAATATGGTGGACCAGATAGACATTGTGACATCTTTTGACAGAAGTGCTTAAAAAATGCGGCATTTGCAACTTTTGCTTTAGCCCTTTACATAGATCCTTTCTCCGAGAGGGCGAGGGTTTGAATCCTAGTATACTCAATTATTTGGTTTGGGACGGGGGTCAGTGGCGTGACTCTGTAAGCTCAGCCAGAGTCGGCCCAGCTCTAAATGGGTACATGGATATATCTGGAGAAGGTGAACAGGAAGGGTTTGCAAAAGCACACGATGCCTGGCCCCCATTCCCCCATTGCTCCTCCTGGCTGAAGGGCCTTGAGACGGAGATCAGCACCACCGGTTCGGACCTTAAGGGTGTAGTTCTGCATCCTTTACCTTAAATTTACTTTACCTTTAGATACCAAACCAATCTTGTCAACGTTGTTTTTCAAGGTGGGGTGTTTTAAGGACCCCTGATTCGTTTCATTTTTTCTCAACTATTTGATGTGGAAGATTGTTCAGAACATGGTTTTTGGGTGTCTGGAGATATGTTTCAATTAAAAAATTATTGTGAGCAGTTTGAAAATGACCGTGTATTTTAATTCTTGGAAAGTAAAGATTTATTTTTAAATAAACTGAATTTCTTCCCCTTCTTAGTTAAAAGCTTACCCTTTGCTTCTATAATTTCATTTATTTTCATTTTTTCGTAAATTTTTATTTTATTTATTTTTATTTATTTATTTAATATTATGTATAAACGGAAAGGTCTAAGAAATTATTTTTTCTACTGATTTTAGTGATGGGACCCCAAATAGGATTATATTATGTATGTTCATGCAGAGGCGGTTTTAGGGGAGGAACTGAGGGGCATTTGCCCCGGGCGCTGAAATTTTATGGGCACAAAATCTCAAATAAATAGTCTAACTGTTATAAATATTTTGTAGTTTTTGAAATTTTATTTTTATTTAAATAAAGTAGAGAACGCAGTTAATAAATGAAAATAATTAATATATGATTAAATTAATTGATACAATTTTTCTTTTTTTACATAATGAAATAATAATTACTAAAATAATTAAAAATAATTAAATTATTTAAATAATAAGTTAATAGATAATTAAAAAATAACTAATTTAATATAATTTTGTTAATAAATGAAAATTCCATAAAAAGTTGGCCTGAAATTTTTTTGGGAGACAGGGGGGGGGGGCTAACCAATATTTTTGCCCCTGGTGCAAGAGAGGCTAGAACTGCTACTGTGTGCATGGGATGCTGAATCATACTAACGTTTAGAAATTCTGGCTCAAATATGGATTTAACTAAAGGGACTTTTACACTACGTATACAACTTTCTATGCTAATCGGTTAATTTACGTTACGTTGGGTATAACTTCGCACTATAACTCGCACTTAAAGATTTCATTTCACACTAAGTTAGCGTAGGAATACACAAAATCGTCATAACCATCGTCCAAAATCACCACAATCACGAAATAAAGCGTAGGAATACATAAAATCGTCATAACCATCGTCCAAAATCACCACAATCACTAAATAAAGCGTAGGAATACATAAAATCGTCATAATTATCTTCCAAAATCACCACAATCACTAAATAAAGCGTAGGAATACATAAAATCGTAATAACCATCGTCCAAAATCACCACAATCACGAAATAAAGCGTAGGAATACATAAAATCGTCATAATTATCTTCCAAAGTCACCACAATCACTAAATTAAGCGTAGGAATACATAAAATCGTTATAACCATCGTCCAAAATCACCACAATCACTAAATAAAGCGTAGGAATACATAAAATTGTCATAACCATCGTCCAAAATCACTACAATCACGAAATAAAACGTAGGAATACACAAAATCGTCATAACCATCGTCCAAAATCACCACAATCACTAAATAAAGCGTAGGAATACGTAAAATCGTCGTAACCATCGTCCAAAATCACCACAATCACGAAATAAAACGTAGGAATACATAAAAGCATCATAATTATCGTCCAAAATCACCACAATCACTAAATAAAGCGTAGGAAATCATAAAATCGTCATAACCATCGTCCAAAATCACCACAATCACGAAATAAAGCGTAGGAATACATAAATCGTCATAACCATCGTCCAAAATCACCACAATCACGAAATAAAGTGTAGGAATACATAAAATCGTCATAACCATCGTCCAAAATTACCACAATCACTAAATAAAGCGTAGGAATACATAAAATCGTCATAACCATCTTCCAAAATCACCACAATCACGAAATAAAGCGTAGGAATACATAAATCGTCATAACCATCGTCCAAAATCACCACAATCACGAAATAAATAGTAGGAATACATAAAATCGTCATAACCATCGTCCAAAATCACCACAATCACTAAATAAAGCGTAGGAATACATAACATCGTCATAACCATCGTCCAAAATCACCACAATCACTAAATAAAGCGTAGTATTACATAAAATCGTCATAACCATCGTCCAAAATCACCAAAATCACGAAATAAAGCGTAGGATTACATAAAATTGTCAGAACCATCGTCCAAAATCACCACAATCACGAAATAAAGCGTGGGAATGCATAAAATCGTCATAACCATCGTCCAAAATCACCACAATCACTAAATAAAGTGTAGGAATACATAAAATCGTCATAACCATCGTCCAAAATTACCACAATCACGAAATAAAGCGTAGGAATACATAAATCGTCATAACCATCGTCCAAAATCACCACAATCACGAAATAAAGCGTAGGAATACATAAAATCGTCATAACCATCGTACAAAATCACCACAATCACGAAATAAAGAGAAGGAATACATAACATCGTCATAACCATCGTCCAAAATCACCACAATCACTAAATAAAGCGTAGTAATACATAACATCGTCATAACCATCGTCCAAAATCACCAAAATCACGAAATAAAGCGTAGGATTACATAAATCGTCATAACCATCGTTCGAAATCACCACAATCACGAAATAAAGCGTGGGAATGCATAAAATCGTCATAACCATCGTCAAAAATCACCACAAGCATCATAAGCGAATTATTTGATAATTAAAAATTGGAATGGAGATGGGGATTCAAGCTGTTATCAAAAGTAAAGGACTTCGAAGGGAAGTCTATAAATTAATTTTCAAATTTGTTAATTGTTTTTAAAAAAATTAAATTTGGTTGCTACTTTGTTGAGTTTAGCATAACGCAGCATGAGCTTACCAATGTAAAGCTCAATATAGAGCTCGAGTCTAATTAGCAGCACCGGAGTTTTAGACAAAATTTGATCCGTAAGATTACGTAACGTAACGTGAAGTCTTAAGTTATGCTAATGTAAAAGGATCTGCGGCGGAGTGTGAGAGCACCATAAGAGTAATTGTGCTTGAGAATGTAGCATTTTCTGGAAATCTGGAATGTAGTTCTTTCTGTAAATTATTTGTTTTTCAGGACAGCCAAAGTATTTATGCAGTCATTTACCCTGATGACCATAAGGGGAGAAGAATTTTCGTTTCAAAGTCCTAATTCAGAAGATATCCGGGACTTAGTCGTGTATTTCTTGGAAGGTCTGAAGAAACGGTCGAAATTTGTGATTGCCCTTCAGGATTATAGTCCACCTGGTGAGCTTTTATTTTTAATTCAGAGTTTAAAAATGGGGAAAAGAAGGAAAGGGCAAGGCCGTATCCAGAGGTGGGCTACTGGGTTTCACCCCCCACCTGAAATTTTTGCCTGACTCCTAAAAACGTAGATTACATGTAATAAAATTTTTGGTGTGTTTTTAAAGTTTCTTTTTGGACTCCCACTCCTGGAAAGATCCTGGATGAGTCCTTTAGGGAGGGGGGGGGGGGGTGGGCGGTTAAATATTTGAGTGGAAGACTCCTTCTGTTTTTTAGGATTGTAGTCCTCCAGATTATAGTATCACTTGACTAAAAGTCACCTGGCTTTTTAATTTACAATTTTCAAATTTGTTTGTGCTTCTCACGTAGATTCGAAGTGAGGTGAATAAAGGGGGAAGGGGGGTTGGGTGAAAGATTTAAATGAATGAGAGTTGAAATATTTATATAAAATATTTTTTTTTAAATATTTTAGAAAAAAATTAGAAACAGAAAGAGAGGGATGAGTTTTGGCTTTTGAATGAATGAATATTTATTTCCCGTCATACAGTCAAACAACAAAACGCGATGGAGTATTATTAGAATAAAAGAAAGAAAAAGAACGAACTTTGAACAGATAACATAAAAATCAAAACAAAATCAAAATAGCCATTTTCCAGGGGTATGAAGATTGCCGGTTTGATAAACATTCGAACTGAGAGCCCCTGCAAGGAGGGGCTCCGTAACACTGAAACGTCGAATCACATAACCGTTTCTAAGCCATCTAGGGATTTGTAGAAGGTACTTGGCAAACTTAAAGTAAGATTTACGCAGAGATTGCTTATCAACATCGGTCAAAACGTCCCAAAAAGACCTTAGGTATAGTATATGCGGATGGGCGATACTATTCTACAACTTTGCCAGTAGCTTACGTATAAGGCTAACTTACCAATAAACAATACTAGCATATGCTGCACGTATTTTTCTCTCAGCATGCTTAATAAGAAGCTTTCTTGTATTCCTAAGGGAAGACCCAATCGGTAAGCCAAGGTAAACTAGCTCTGAATTAGGCACAATATCTGAAGAAGCTAATCGTACGCTTTCTGGAACTAAAGAAACAGGGCAATTAAAAAATAACACTTGCGACTTAGCAGCATCAAGGAGGCACACTTGTGCCTCTATAAAGAGGCGACCCACCACAATGTTAATCGATTTCCGGTCCTAGCGGTCGCAGAGAGACAGCGGTAATCGCATTTTGTAGCCCAAGCTCAAACTAAGAAACGTGCAAAATTTCACCCCCCTCCGACTTTATCTTCATGGGTAAAAGTGGGCCGGAATTTTCGACCCTCCGACCACAGCCCCCCTTTAACGTTGTCCGATTGGGCTGAAATTTAGAAGTTAAGCTTTCCTAGGGCCCGGGAGCTCATCCTCGAAATTTCAGCTCAATCCGATCACTCCTTGTTTTCCAAAAACCAAATATAGCCACTTAAAGTTCAAATTTTTTTTTTTTTTTGTTATCCACGCCTACAGGCCAAAGTTGGCAACTGATCCGGGTGAATGAGGACTCATTCGAAGCAGAATTCAACCTTTTGGCGCCTTTTGATATTTTCAGACCGAAAAACTTATCCCCCGAATTTACATGTACGAATAACCTCGTTTTCCTATAAGAGCCCATGTTAATTTTTCCCACCACAACCCCCCTTTCACGTTGTCTGATCGGGCTGAATTTTAAAGGATAAGCTTTCCTGGAGCCTGGGAGCTTATCCTCGAAATTTCAGCTCAATCTGATCACTCCTTCCCTGTTTTCCAAAAACCAAATATCAAGTTTTGTGGGGATTTCCTTTCGTCAAAAATAGATTCCACTTACTAAAATACAATTACAAGTATGTCTCTTTGGTACAGTGGTCAATATTCCTGACTGTTAGGCGGAAGATTCGGGCTCGATTCCCAGGCAGAGGAATTTTTTTATATGATGAATTTAAAGTTTAAAAAAGAAACTCAGTTTACTTTTTAAATTAATTGAAAAAAACTACGTTTTTTAATGAGTTAAAGAGGCTGAGATACAAGTTCGAACCTTAAAACGTACAGGGATTAGGAGGCACCCTGTACGACGTGATTTGAGTATTCAGGAATTAAAAGCCTTAACACAAGAATGTTCAAGAGCGGGGGGTTTGGGGGGCGGCCGCCCCCCCCCCAACTTTAACTCCTGACACGATCAGCTAACAGTTAGTCAAGCAATAATAAGTGATAAACTGTACAAAAACGTGCAGAAATTATTTGAAAAAAACTACGTTTTCTAAAGAGTTAAAGAGGCTGAGTTACAAGGTCGAACCTAAAAAAAAATAAAAAATAAAATTTTAAACTGAAAGTAAGGAGCGACATTAAAACTTAAAACGAACAGAAATTATTCCGTATATGAAAGGGGCTGTGCCCTCCTCAACGCCTCGCTCTTTACGCTTAAGTTTTTATTGTTTAAAAAAAGAGTTGTGAGAAAGTCAAACTTTAGCGTAAAGAGCGAGGCATTGAGGAGGGCACAGCCCCTTTCATATACGGAATAATTTCTGTTCGTTTTAAGTTTTAATGTCGCTCCTTACTTTCAGTTAAAAAAAAATTTTTTTATTTAAAGGCTGCGAAAGCGGGGGGTTTGGGGGCGGCAGCCCCCCAACTGTGCCTCCTAATCCCTGTACGTTTTAAGGTTCGACCTTGTAACTCAGCCTCTTTAACTCTTTAGAAAACGCAGTTTTTTTCAAATAATTAATAGATGAGCCTATGTTATCATAGCAAGTTGCAAGCTCATCAAAATTACATTGTAAACTGGTAATGGAACGTCACAGGTTCAACAGGTCGTCGGCAGAACAGAGTACAGATGAATCAACACCTTTAGATACGCAGCTAGTAGGAAGATCAAGCTGGGCAGGGAGAGTGGCATTATTATAAATGGTCGGGGAGGTTATTGCTCCTTGTTTTATACCAACGTAAACTGACAGGTCTTCTTCAGCGAACGAGTCAGAGTTTCAACCGGAATTTTAGATGGCGTTACATGTAGAAAACAGGCCCTATATCGTCCAGGCTTTTGATTTAGAGTTTTAAAGCATGCTTGGTTTTTTTTTTTATGGAGATTCAGGTGAGGTGAATAGAGGAGGGATTGGTTGAAAGACATTAGTGAATGACAGTTATGATTTCAATTGGGAGGAGGGGCTTTTTGTTGAGGGCGGCCTCACTGTAAGTTTGGGGAGCTTACGGTTAAACAAATTCTAACGAAACACCTGAGTTTTATGTACCAAGTGGAGGGGGGACGCGTAGTCCGCTGCAACTTCAACTAAGTTAAGTTCCCCCAGTTTTTGCCATTCCCGCTCTAGATTTTCAAAATACCTTTTTTGTTTTTTTTTTTTTAATGAAATCTGTGGGTTTTAGGTATTTCAAAAAATGGAAAAAATGGCAAACTTACCCTCTGTAGACATTAAAAAATACATTTTGCACCTTTTAAATTTTTATGAAATGATGCGACTAAAAGAGAGATGAAGTATTTAAATCTATAAAAATTTGAATACAGAGAGAAGGGTACCTTAATAGCTAAATATAATAAGAAAGCTATTCTCTCCAAGGTTTTCATCAATAATGGCAAAAAAAACCTTGAAATATTCAGTGAGTCAAAGAAGTCATCGAGACTGCAAATAAACGAAAAGAATAATTTTCGACATAAGCTTTAAATTACATTTTTTTTTTTTTTTTTTTGCCAATACCACACTGCCCTTCTATGACGAACAAACAAAGGTTCAAATGGGTATAAGTCCATTTCTTAGACAGTGATGAAGGTGATAACATCTTCTTCTTCTTCTAATTGTAAAAGGAATGTTTTTGAATTTATAGTTATATACTTTATTGGTCACATCTCCCCCCCCCCCCATATATACGACGTGTTTTTGACGTAATACTTTCAATTAGGTTTTTTCTTTTTCCAAGACCACACTGCCTTTCACTGTCTAACAAATGGATTTCTCTCCATTTGAACGTTTATTTGTAAGAAAAGAATTAATCAAAAACTTGTTTAAAATAAATATCTAAATGATCTAACAAGTGGCTCACCAATGATAGGTTTAATAGGTAAATGGGAATGAATTTAATAAGTAATCGACAATTAAATTGGTATTTTTTTTGTTTTATAAACAAGCAAATGCCGGCTTGCCATATCTGTCAGGATTCGCAAACTTCCTAGCCATGACATGGCTAATTGTAGAAAAAGCCAAGACAGATAGTTCGAGTGATTGAGAGGCAAATCTATGATAATTATCAAAGCTTCCAAATATAATTTCAAAATATTTGAGGGATGCCCCCATTCGCCTATATTATTCAACTACGCGATAGACTGGATCATGTATAATGCAATGAGAAACCACAGCGGAATAGTCTTCGGACAAATAGCTGGTTTCCAACAGTCCCTGACAGATCTGGACTTCGAAGACGACTTTGCTGAGATGGAAACTACCGCCGACAGTTTACAAGGCGTGATCAACGTTACCTCTGAGGTCTCAAAGCGCATCGGACTGGCCATCAGTGGCGTAAAGACTAAAGTATTGGCTCTCAACCAACCTGCTCCTTGCCAAGTTACCCTCGACGGTGAGCCAATAGAAAACGTTGAGGAATTCAAGTATCTTGGCTCTATCATAACACCTGATGGCGGAGCTGAAAGGGATATCTCTGCCCGCATAGCAAAAGCCTGGGGAGTGTTTACTAGTCTAAAAAAAAACATTATGGACCAGACGGGAGATCTCAACCAAAACAAAAGTCAGAATCTATGGTGCAACTGTTCGAGCAGTACTTCTGTATGCTTGCGAGACATGGCCATCAAGACTGAAGATGCGAGAACTTTGGATGTGTTCGACCACCGCTGCCTTCGTTACATCCTCCGCATTAAGAGATGGGACAGGATTTCCAATAGTGAAATAAGGATTCGCTGTGGCCAATCAGAAGAGCTATCGCTTATCATTAAAAGACGTCGCCTGAAGCTCCTCGGCCACACATTGCGCCGTCCCGAAGGCACGATATGTCGAGACGTCCTTGTCTGCGAACCAGCCCACTCCTGGAAACGTAAACCAGGAGGACAAAAGAAGAACCTGTGGCAAAAATTCAAGGAGGACCTGGAACCATAGGGAGGATTCACGAAACACGGTCGGAGATTGGAAAAAGACTGGCTGAGGATCACCGCAGAAGCTGCAGTCGACCGATTAAAGGGTTCTTTGGAAGTCATTCCAAGATCATATTGTGCCGGGCAGGACAGTTCATCGTCTGGTTCCCGCCGAAAGTAAAAAGTAAAGTAAGTATCCTGTTACTCTCCGAGAACGCTCTCCCACGATTTAAAAATCCCTTTAAATCGAGGACATAGAAATATATACATTTTTTGCTATTACCATCTTGGATCTGTCTACAGTGTTCTGTCATATATCAATTCACACTTAAAATGCGATTTCCTTTTGATAACTAAAAAAGTATAAATTTTTTAGGGAAGTAACACGTTTTTATCAGTTTTGCCACATAGAACCGTGAAAATCAATAAGCAAAATTTAGCTAAATTTTACAATGGTTTTTTATTCGTAAAAGTTTGAACGTTAACAATTTGTTGATTTCCAACGACAAAATTCACCTTCTAGGAAAAGGTACACTTTCTTAAGCTGCTTGATGCCATGTATTTTTAGCTTATTTTTGGCTGTTTTTCGCCCTTGTTTCTTTTTTAATTTGGTGCCCGCTATTACACAAAACTGCGAAACTGTCCGTGGAAATACTTTTTTTTAAGAATTTAATCCCCGATTTTCCTATTATTTCTAAGGTGTTTCTGTTTTGGATTAAGCTTTCACTTCACCATTTCAATCAATCAGATTTCGCTTTCACTGTCTTTGGTACATTAAAGGGCCCCTGAAGGCATTTTGGGTCTCTATATAGCGGCACTGCTACTTATAGTTTTAAAACTATAAGCAGTGGAAGTTGTTTTCCAAAAATTGTTATAGCTTTTGCTCAGTTACTGATTAGAGATTCTTAGAAGTTTATAAATTATGATAAAATTTATATAAAATATTAATTAATGAATTTATAAAAATTTACACTAATTATTCCAAAATTTATAATTAGAAATTTCTCTGTGGAGCTACTAGTGGTGCTTTTAACGTCTATTTACAGTGTACTATGCACTATATGTATGTATTTGCGTGCAATGAAATCGTGGGAGTGCGTTCGAGGAGAGTAACAGGATACTAAGAACTTAGATTGATAATTTGAGTTTGTTTATTAAGGTTTTAGTGTTAAAGTTTATAACCTAAAACTATATATATTTTGAAACTATATTTTGAAGCTTTGATAATTATCATAGGTTTGCCTCTCAATCACTCGAACTATCTGTCTTGGCTTTTTCTACAATTAGCCATGTCTTGATGCCCGCAAAAATACTTGACTTTAATTCAGTGAATATGGTCATTTTTAATTTGGCACTGTCTATGAACAGAAATTTTCGTCCAAAAAGTCTATAAATTTGTTGCTGTTGATTTGCAAGAAGTTGAAGAGATATATACAAAAATGCAGCGTCAAATAGTATCCTACTGTGACAAGACCAAAAATGCCTTTAGTTTGCCAAAATGTAAATTTGCCTTCTGAGCCTCAAAAAGTCCGATCGGAGGTAGTCCGAAAGTCCGATAGAGCTGCAAGAAAAATTAAGAAAGTACATGGAACCGAGCAAAAGATCGGATCGGAGTAAAAGTCTGATCTAGAGCTGCCAGAAAAATTAAGAAAGTACATGGAACCGAGCAAAAGATCGGATCGGAGTAAAAGTCTGATCTAGAGCTGCCAGAAAAATTAAGAAAGTACATGGAACTGAGCAAAAGATCGGATCGGAGTAAAAGTACGATCAAGAGCTGCCAGAAAAATTAAGAAAGTACATGGAACCGAGCAAAAGATCGGATCGGAGTAAAAGTCTGATCTAGAGCTGCCAGAAAAATTAAGAAAGTACATGGAACCGAGCAAAAGATCGGATCGGAGTAAAAGTCTGATCTAGAGCTGCCAGAAAAATTAAGAAAGTACATGGAACTGAGCAAAAGATCGGATCGGAGTAAAAGTACGATCAAGAGATGCCAGAAAAATTAAGAAAGTACATGGAACTGAGCAAAAGATCGGATCGGAGTAAAAGTCCGATCGAGAGCTGCCAGAAAAATTGAGAAAGTACATGCAACTCCGCCAGAAAAAATGATAATGAAGAAAGATTTCTTGAAAATTTCAGACTGCTAAAAACACAAAGTTAAAAAAACCTAAATCCTTAAAAAAAACCTAAAGGTTTTTTTTCATCAACTTTTATTAATTTTTTTTTGAATACATCACATTTACCTACAAATAAAATTTTTCTCTTAAATTATAATTATTAAACATGAAGGATAATATATCTAATTGGATATGTTGATCTTTCAGTTTTAATTACTTTCAGTTTTAATTTAATTACACATAATGTTGCTAGCTGGAAACATTAATAATGGTTTATCACAAAGTTATCATTCGATATCTCGATAGTGAAAAGCCATACTGTAGCCTTCAGGGCCGCAATTTCACATTTTTATTTCTTGGGGGGGGGCAAGGATTTTTCATCAGTTTTTCTTAATGGAGATATAAAAAACTATTTTTATAGGGGAAGAGAAGGGCAGTAATTGCAATAACATGTTCTAATAAACCACCAGGAAAATCATTAATATTTATTACAAAAAAAAAGGACTCGACTATGGAATTTATTTTTATCAATAAATTGGAACCTTCTAAAGTAGGAGAGGGAAGGGGAGTGCATTTATCAAAACAGCAAGAATACGCCAATTATACTGACATCTAAATGAAATCACGGGCCAAATTGTAACCAATTGCCAGTTTTTTGTGTTAATTTATATAACTTTCTGAGCTGTTCTGAAATCAGTTAGTTCTATTGATCACAAAAAACTGATAAAATAGTATCCGTAAATGTACTCCTCCTTCCTCCCCGAAATCTTACTCACTTTCTCCATATTCATTTCACTTTTTTTTTTAGCTGAAAATTCAACTTTCCTAAAATTCCGAAAGGGAGACCTCATTCTCCTTGAGCCAGGATCAACAGGGAAAACCCTAAACACAGGATGGTGTTTGGGTCGATGCGAAAGAACTGGTGAAGTAGGGGACTTCCCTGCTGAATTGGTTTATGTCATACCAGCATTGAATCGGCCACCAACGAACGTTCTAGTAAGTTTTTATTCTGCATGCCTTCATTTTTAAAATCTTTGCGATTTCCAGCAATATTTGGAGTTATCGTAGGAGATGGTCAATATGAAAGCCTTAAACAAGTACAAGTAAAAAGGAAAGTTTCTTCTTTTTCTGTTCTCAGGTGGCTCAAATACCCTTCTTCAAGAGAGACTATTGCCACTGTTACCAAAATTCAGCTAATTCGGGTAATATTCAACATCAGCTAATTTTTAGAATCAGTTAAATGCAAACCCGCTCAGAATAAAATTTTGTCAAGCATCCATACCCAAATCTAGCTCCAATGAATGGGTTTGAACGTAGTTATAGCTAACACCTCATAGCTACTACTACTACTAAAACTACTACTACTAACAACTCACTGCAGGACCAAGCCACCTGTGGCCAGCACAGCTACGCTCGTTTCTCCTCCATCCCAATCTATTCAAAGCCTCCCTCTTTTACCCTCCCAAGAAGTTCCCATTTCCTTTATATCTGTCTTTAGGACATCCTCCCTTAAATCTTTCCTTAATTCCCTTAAATCTTTATTTCCCTTAATCCTCTTAAATCTTTCTTCGGCCTGCTTTTCCTTTGGCTCTTGACGGATGCCCCACAAGGATGGTCTTAGGTAATTTATCATCCTTTTTGGACGAACGTGTCCTAGCCATCTTTCATATGAATCAATCTACAAAACGTGTCTAGCCATCTTTCACGTGAATGTTTCTACAGAACGTGTCTAGCCATCTTTAACATGAATGTGTCTACAGAACGTGCCTAGCCATCTTTCAGATGAATCAGTCTACAGAACGTGTCTAGCCATCTTTCACATGAACGTGTCTAGCCATCTTTCACATGAATCTGTCTACAGAACGTGTCTAGCCATCTTTCACATGAATGTGTCCACAGAACATGTCTAGCCATCTTTCACATGAATCTATCTACAGAACGTGTGTAGCCATCTTTTACATGAATCTGTATACAGAATGTGTCTAGCACACATCGTTCACACGAATGTGTGCAGAACGTGTCTAGCCATCTTTCACATGAATCTGTACAGAACGTGTCTAGCCATCTTTCACACAAAATGTGTCTACAGAGAGTGTCTAGCCATCTTTCACATGAATTTGTCTACAGAGCGTGTCTAGCCATCTTTCACATGAATGTGTCTATAGAAATTGTCTAGCCCTCTTTCACATGAATGCGTCTACAGAACGTGTCTAGCCATCTTTCACAGGAATCTGTCTACAGAACGTGTCTAGCCATCTTTCACATGAACGTGTCTACAGAACGTGTCTAGCTACCTTTCACATGAATGCTTCTACAGAACGTGGCTAGCCATCTTTCACATGAATCTGTACAGAACGTGTCTAGCCATCTTTCACACAAAATGTGTCTACAGAGAGTGCCTAGCCATCTTTCACATGAACGTGTCTACAGAACGTGTCTAGCTACCTTTCACATGAATGATTCTACAGAAAGTGGCTAGCCATCTTTCACATGAATCTGTACAGAACGTGTCTAGCCATCTTTCACACAAAATGTGTCTACAGAGAGTGTCTAGCCATCTTTCACATGAATTTGTCTATAGAGCGTGTCTGGCCATCTTTCACATGAATGTGTCTATAGAAAGTGTCTAGCCCTCTTTCACATGAATGCGTCTACAGAACGTGTCTAGCCATCTTTCACAGGAATCTGTCTACAGAACGTGTCTAGCCATCTTTCACATGAACGTGTCTACAGAACGTGTCTAGCTACCTTTCACTTGAATGCTTCTACAGAACGTGGCTAGCCATCTTTCACATGAATGTGTCTGCAGAACGTGTCTAGCCATCTTTCACATGAATGCGTCTACAGAACATGTCTAGCCATCTTTCACATGAATGTGTCAACAGAACGTGTCTAGCTATCTTTCACATGAATGCGTCTGCAGAACGTGTCTAGCCATCTTTCACAGGAATCTGTCTACATAACGTGTCTAGCCATCTTTCACATGAATGTGTCTACAGAACGTGTCTAGCTATCTTTCGCATGAATGCGTCTGCAGAACGTGTCTAGCCATCTTTCACATGAATGTGTCTACAGAAAGTGTCTAGCCATCTTTCACATGAATGTGTCTACAAAACATGTCTAGCCATCTTTCACATGAATGCGTCTACAGAACATATCTAGCCATCTTTCACATGAATGTGTCAACAGAACGTGTCTAGCTATCTTTCACATGAATTTGTCTACAGAGCGTGTCTAGCCATCTTTCACATGAATGTGTCTATAGAAATTGTCTAGCCCTCTTTCACATGAATGCGTCTACAGAACGTGTCTAGCCATCTTTCACAGGAATCTGTCTACAGAACGTGGCTAGCCATCTTTCACATGAATGTGTCTACAAAACGTGTCTAGCCATCTTTCACATGAATGCGTCTACAGAACATATCTAGCCATCTTTCACATGAATGTGTCAACAGAACGTGTCTAGCTATCTTTCACATGAATGCGTCTGCAGAACGTGTCTATCCATCTTTCACAGGAATCTGTCTACAGAACGTGTCTAGCCATCTTTCACATGAATGTGTCTACAGAACGTGTCTAGCTATCTTTCACATAAATGCGTCTGCAGAACGTGTCTAGCCATCTTTCACATGAATGTGTCTACAGAAAGTTTCTAGCCATCTTTCACATGAATGTGTCTACAAAACGTGTCTAGCCATCTTTCACATGAATGCGTCTACAGAACATGTGTAGCCATCTTTCACATGAGTGTGTCTACTGTACGTTTCTAGCAATATTTCACATGAATTTGTCTACAAAACGTGTCTAGTCAACAAATCGTAGTTTTTTTCTGAAATTCTATTGGCTACCATCTTTGAAATTGCGATAAGAAAGAGTGAGTGCTTAATGGATTTAAATAAACTTAATAGATTTAAAAATGGATTTAAATAAAAACTAAAGTACCCTTCCGAGCCTCAACTAATAGAGGAGTAATTTTGACCTGATGAAAAGGTACCATGAGGTACCCAAAAAGGGTACCATTACGGCATAAAACTCATAATGCTGAATGTCTTTTTACGATAAATACTTCACGGTGAAGAGGAGGTTGGCCCTTTCTCCGAAAAGATCCTTCCTCTTCTAAAAAAAATTGTCTTAAACACGATAAAATATCCAAACCGGATTTTCTTTTTCTTTTTTTCAGTTAACAATGTACTCGTAAGACACGTTCTGGGCCCGGTTTGTGCTTAGGTTTATTTGGTCTGGACTATAATCAGGGTCAAGTATTTTTTATAAAACGAACTGTTTCGATGTTTCTTTGCCATTGAATGCCACAACGTAAATATTTTTGTATGAGTTTACCCTTTTTTGGGAGTTGGAGCGGGTCAAACCCGGAGACAACCCTCCTGACTATCATCTAGGGTCTAAAAGACGTTTTATGCTCTGTTGGATTTTTCTACTAACTGAAACAGTTTTCAAGTTCTTTTTTTTTTCGTATGTTTCAGTAGTTTGGCAAAAATCGTGTAAATTTCAGTTAAAATGAGGTTTAATTCTAAATTTTACTAAGGTTGGAGTAAGTTGTCACCTTACCCAAAAATATAAAATCAGCATTCAAAAATTGGAGGTCGAGGCTTAAAAAAAGTTGGAGGCCGAAAAATTATTTAAAACAAATTCTATCATTAAATATTATTCAAAATCCCCGAGTCCCCATCTGCCCCCTTGGATTCAGTATTTGGATTCAGAAAAGTGTTCTGAGCCCTCTTGGCACAGAACACTTTTGGAACTTTTCGAAGTATAGCTTAATAAATATCGAAGAAAAACTTTTCGTTTTTGCCAGATTCACTATATTATTTCGCCGCTTATTTCACCGTTTATTTTGTAACGGAAACATTTACGCTGTGACACTAGCATGGTGAAACACTGTGGAGTTGGAAAAATCTAACTTCGATGTATAGCTTAGTCACTGACTTTATATTTGACCTTATTTACAAAATTTCTTAGTTTGCTATTTTCCAGGAATTATTTGCATTGGAAGGTGCAGAAAAGGGAAGAAGATTGTTGGCGACTCAAGCACCAGAAACCGAGAGCCAAGAAAGGCCCCACACTCTTGAAGACTATGCAATGGACCATTTCCGACCCCCTTCGAAACGAACAATTAATAAATCAATGACCTTGAATGCTGCCAGAAAAGATAGTCGTGATGATGTCTGGAGACATTCTAGGTTGGTCTACTTTCCAGCATCAGTTTATCTAAACTTTTAAATATTTTTGTTTTGTATATTTATGTATTTTTTTTGTAGATGTCAATTTAAAAACATTTTCACACAATCATTTGATTCAAATAAGCCCAAAATGCCATGTTATTTAACTATAGTCAAAGTTACATTTTAGAGCAAAAATGCTTTTAGCCTCTTGAAAGTCTGGGTTCTAATGTGATCAACTGGATATCAAACAGTTTGGGGTATAGGGGTTATTCCATTTTCAACTACCTAAGAAAAATACAATCAAATAAAAAAATATTACTGACAAGATAATAGAAAGTATTTTTTCAGAGAGCCAATCAAGCTGCCACTGTTGAAGAAATTGGATGGCAAAGAAGCTTTAAGCCAAGAAGCTGTATACGCATTCCAAGCCATCCTAAAATATATGGGAGATTTACCTAGTCGCCGATCAAGGTCAACCAATGACCTCACTGACCAAATATTTGAAGGGCCACTTAACCACGTAAGTTTTTTATAGCCTTTTAGTTAGAATTGAGTTCAGATATCAGTCTTGTTTTATTTTTTAAGCTGCAAAGGTCAAACAATAAAGGTCAACAAACAATAAAAACAAAGGTTTAACATTTTTGAGTTATTCAAGGTTGAAGAGCAGGTGAAAACGGGAGGAAAGGGCAACTGGACCTGCTATGAAAAAAGTGGACTGAGAGGAGGGGATTCCTAAAATTGGCTCGAAGGAGTCCTCCCTCCCAGAGAAGTTGTAAAATCGCAGCATCAAAAGATCCTCTGATCTCCACCTTTAAGGGAGCGTATATATAGGTAAGCAATTGATTTGAATAAATTTGAGCTGATATTTTTTTGTATTTATAGCTCATCTTATATAATGTATATCCAGTATAACCTAATTCTGGATTATAGGCTACACTGGATAATATTAAATGAAAGACGACAAAACGAACTTTGAAAACAAAAGTTTCCCTTTGCCGGTCTTTTCTCCATAAAGTAAGTAAAATAAAAGTAAATATGACAGCACTAGACCCTCAAGATCGAAACTAGTGGTGCTGATATCCGTTTCGTGGCCCTTCAGTCAGGAAGTGCAATGGGCCCTTTCTCCATAACCTCAATGTTGTTTGAGTTTTCCCAAAACTCTTTCAATTTATTTCGATTCACCTATTTTTGTGTTTCTTGAAATATGTTGCAATTGTGGATCTACAGCCCCCCTCAGAATCAGCTCTTTTATGGATATATAGAATATTTATGTCTTTTTTTCAAAACTAACGGGAAAGTACGTGCTTTTGTGGAATCTATCACCATCCCATGTCCGAGAATTTTTTCTCGGACATAGGATGGACATAGGACACAGGTTGGCCGGTTGTAAAACATTAGAAAAAAGGGAAAAAGGGGCTAATTTTGGGACCACGGTGGGTAATCCGTTTTACTTGTTTTCTCATATATTATTTACCATTATGAACCTCAACTTCTGACTAAATAGGCAGACTATTAGGGTGTACAACTCCCTTAAAAGGTTACAATATTCAAATTTTGTTGTGTGGGAAGTATAAAACACTAGCTTACCCTTTGCGCGTTGCTGCATTCTCAAAAAGAAGGAAATTCAAGGAAAACTCTCCCATCCCGGGAAATTAGCCCCCCCCCCCCTCACCCCAAAAATTCAGTAACAAGAGTATTAATAAAGGTAATACTTTGAATTTGAAAATATTTGAAAAATTCTGTAGATAATTTCGGAGACCACACTGCCTTTCCATGACGATGAATAAAAGTTCAAAAAGGGATAAAATCCTTTTAATAGACAGTGTTTCACAAATAGTGATAGAAATTCACAAATTTAGAAGTTCGCAAATTTTTAGTATTGCTCTCCAAAATTTGTTGAGGAGGAGTTGTCTTTTATAAGAAAAATGCTAATAAGTAACATGTATCCAGAGTGGTTAATTAACCAGGTTTTTTTTCAAAGAGAAGAAAAGGTTTCTAAATGGTCCCAAGGAAGTCGTGGAATCAACTCAGTAAAAGGGTATTCTTTGTTCCTTACCATCTGTACCCGGGCTAAGTGAAAAACTTAAAAGAATTTTACAAAGTCGTAGTCTAAGGGTAGCTTTAAAGAGAAATAATATGTTGGGTAATTTTCTAAATTGTGGGAAGGATCTAACTTCATTGGGGCAATAAAGTGGGGTCTATCAGATCGTATGTACTTGCGGAAGCTCATATGTGGGACGTACTAACCAGAATTTGGAAATGAGATTATTACAGCATAAAGATTCTATTTTATCGGCTTTAAAGCAAGATTTTAAGTCTGAAGATTTTACTTCAGCCCTTTCGGAACATATTTTCAATTTTCCAGACCATTTTATTTTGTTCGATAATATCTTATTGATTTCTAGGGACCGAGGCTTAAAGCAATTTTTCGTGAAACTCTTGAAATAAAGAAAATTTTATTCACTAATATAGCTTTGAATCGTGATACAGGTGAATTTGGGTTGAACTCTATCTACGATGATTTATTAAAATCTGATAGAGTAAAGTTCAATTCACCCAATGTAGTTGACCTTTGTCCAAGCGTTATTTCATTGAACGCTATTGAACCGGGTCCGAGAAGGTCAAGGAGGCTAGCTTCCGTCTTTGCCTTGAAAGAATTAGAGAATTAAACAATATGTAGTTTTATTTTATTTCGTATAACAACTGTTGTTTTTAATTGTTTTAGTTTAGTTTTACTACTGATGACGGTCACTGCATATGTGACCGAAATATCTGGTATTTTTTTGTGAATTTCTATCACTGTTTGTGAAACACTGTCTATTAAAAGGATTTTATCCCTATTTGAACTTCCCTAGCAAAATTCCCTCCCCACGGACCATTCTCTCCCAGGAAAATACCTCCTTTGGAAACTTCTCCACAGAAAATCCTCCCCCCACGAAAAATCCCCGGAAAATTCTCCCCTGTAAATTCTTCCCCGCCCCCCCACTGGAAAATATTCCTCGAAAAACTCCCCATAGACCCCCTTTCCGTGAAAAATCCTCCCTCCAAAAAGACCTCGCCGCCGAAAATTCTCCTCAAATAATGCTCCTCTGGAAAATTTTCATCATATGTAAAATTTCATAATTTTCATCACATAGTCTGATATGACTATAGCGTGACTATAGTGTGACTAAGGTTTTTATAGTGTTTGCCAGAGGAATTGCCTACACATTGGTTTGGGTACCCTACTGACTAACCGTATTTCAAACCGTAGGCTGTACGAAAAGTGTTGTTCAATTCCGCTTTCTAGGGCTATAACGAGAGAAAGGTTGAGGTGGCTAGGTTACGTTCTACAGATGAAGGCTAACAGATTGTCCTTTTCGGCCAACCGTCTAGGGCCAAAAACAGGTTGTTCTCGATTAGAATGGGAGCAAGTAATAAGGAAAGATTTAAGGGAAATGGGAACTTTCTGGGAGGGTGGAAAGAGAGAGGCTTTGAATGGATTGGGACGGAGGGAGAGGAGCATGCGCAGCTTTGTTGGCTTCAGGTGGCTTGATGCTGTGGTGAGTTGTTAGTAATAGTAGTAGCAGTACTTTGAGTCAGAAGATTTCTATAATGTGACTATAGCCAGTACAATGTGACAACAGTGACACCTATACTGTACCCACTGGCGGATCCAGCGGTCGGGGCCCCCCCCCCCCCCCCTCCAAGTTTTTTTCTGTCACTTTTATCCTGTTTTTTTTTCGTTTTTTAATCTTTTTTTTGAATAAATTGGTTAATTTGGTCAATTATTGGCACCTTTGTCACATTGACCCCCCCCCCTCCCCAAGATTCTGCTCATTGGCGCCCTTGACACATTGGGCCACCCTCAACATTTTGCTCTCGATCCGTCCCTGAGTGTACCTGTAAAACCTCAAATACAATGGGAGGTTTAGAGTGGGTGTTATATACAATGGGTGTTAGTTAGATTTAGAAGATTTCTATGTGTGACTATAACTAATATAGCATGGCTATGGTGTGACTAAGATTTTTGTAGATTGGCTATAAAATTGCAAGTATAATGGCAAGGTTTTAATTCCAGTTAAAAATTTCTGGAATTCACTATAACTAATATAATGTAACTATATTGTGACTAAGGTTTTTGTACTGTTACTTTAAAACTCCAAATGGAATAGCGACATTTCATTTCGAATTAAGAGATATCTGTACTATGACTATACCCTGTATAGTGTGACTATACCCTATATATATATATATGCATACCAGACATATATAACTATACCTTATACCCTATATATATGTATCTATATGCATTTTAGTTCGAATAAAAGACTTATAGAGAGGGGAAAGGCTTTGGATAGCTAGTAATGGAGATTATAAACGAATCTTTTATTTTAACATTGCAAAAGTGCCGATAATTTTACAGGTTTATTAACATTTCCATCCCTGGGAAGCCAGGATGTCAAGAATCGTCCTTTTCGGCCAACCATCTAGGGCCAAATAAAAAGAAGTTCATTCATGAAGTGGGTGGGAGGGATGGTCGTAGTTCATTCATGAGGGCCAACCATCCATGGGCAAATGAAAAGAAGTTCATTCATGAATTGGGTGGGAGGAGGGATCGTAGTTCACTCATGAGGGCCAACCATATAGGGCCAAATGGAAAAAAGTTCATTCATGGATTGGGTGGGAGGAAGGTCGTATTTCATTCATGAGGGCCAACCATCTAGGGCCAAATGAAAAGAAGTTCATTCATGATTGGGTGGGAGGAGGGTCGCAGTTCATTCGTGAGGGCCAACAATCTAGGGCCAAATGAAAAGAAGCTAATTCATGGATTGGGTGGGAGGAGGGTCGTAGTTTATTCACGAGGGCCAACCCTCTAGAGCCAAATGAAAAGAAGTTCATTCATGAATTGGGTGGGAGGAGGGTCGTAGTTCATTCATGAGGGCCAGCCATCTAGGGCCAAATGAAAAGAAGTTCATTCATGAATTGGGTGGGAGAAGGGTTGTAGTTCATTTATGAGGGCCAACCATCTAGAGCCAAATGAAAAGAATTTCATTCATGAATTGGGTGAAAGGAGGGTCGTAGTTCATTCACGAGGGGCAACCATCTAGGGCCAAATGAAAAGAAGTTCATTCATGAATTGGGTGGGAGGAGGGTCGAATTTCATTCATGAGGGCATCTAGGGCCAAATGAAAAGAAGTTCATTCATGAATTGGGTGGGAGGAGGGTCGTAAGAGAGTATTTAAGGGAAATTGGAACTTCTTTGGAGGATGTAAAGAAGGAAGTTTTACATAGATTGGGATGGAGGAGAAGCGTGAACCGCTGTGTTAGTTTCAGGCGGCTTGGTGCTGCAGTGAGTTATTAGTAGTAGTAGTAGTATACTTCAGTCTGTTTTTAATCTGTTTTCGTTTTGTATTTTTAAATTCTGTTTCGCTATAGTTTTTTTTCACTCTTTTTCAGGAAATACTAAGAGATGAAATATACTGCCAACTAATGAAACAGCTAACCGACAACCGAAACCGGTTGAGTGAAGAACGGGGATGGGAGCTCATGTGGCTTGCTACTGGACTCTTTGCCTGCTCTCAAAGCCTTCTTAAAGTAGGTCTCATTGTTGCATATTTCCTTATTATCACTCTATTATTTATTCATATTTCCCTCTGATATTTCCATCTTTATTCCCTCAACGTTTAACCTTGCTGTCTGAATCATGGTTGCAGCGATAGCTGCAACCTAGTAAACAACGAACTACGACCCATAGTAACCAAAAGTTTAAAAAGCGTTTAAAGAAACTGCCATTTGTGTTTGATTTAGGAATGGTAACTATTATTTGGAAAACATATTTACACGAATTTTGAAAAAGAGCTGGAAACTCCTTAAAAATTGATTTGGATTGAAATGAAAAGTACGCCACTGGAATCTCCATTGCTGAAAACTCCATAAGGGAAACTGGCAGCCCCCAACCTTGAATAACAAGGAAAATCACTTATTTACATGGGTAGCAATGATGTGTTCTCTTTTTTCTTGTTTTTTTTCTTCATACGGGGTCCAACTCCAGTTAACAGCCTGCTCCTCCTCAACCCCAGTTCTCCTCTACTCCAGTCAAACCTGCTCCTCCTCTACCCCTATCTTAATGATAAAAGTTCGTTGCAAAAACGTATATATATCCAAATTTCGAAAGACAGCCTGAAAACCGTCGTGGTTCGTCAATCGACGGCTCGAAAACTGTCATGGTCGAAAACCCTATAAGAAAGTTACACTTCCACCTCGAATAAAAAGGAAAACCAATTTTTTTTTTTGCTTGGGTTGCACTGATGTGTCTTCGTTTTATTTTTTCCCTCTTTTTTTTCTTGGTTTTATTATTTACAACCAAGCTTGACGACAACAAAATAAGATAGAGAAAAAAAAATTTAAAAATTACCAGTAAATCGAATCTTGAAGAGTTTTTTAAATTCTGTGAAGTTTATAAATAATATGAACTTCACAGGAAAAAATGTGAAGTTCGTTACATGTGAAGTTCTCGGACCAAGAGTTTGAAGTGTGATGCAATTACTTTTCACAATTTAACCATTGAAAAATTGCTCAAACGGAACTTGGACTGAAATTATGAACTCAAAAATCATCTGTAATTCGGGAATACCACCACTACTAATACTAACAGCTCATTGCAGCGCTAAATAATTCCAAGTTATGTGATTTTTAGGCCGACGCTGCCTGCACTCCTCCACCTGAATTTCTTCAAAGCTTTACTTTTATAATTATCTTTAAATCTTATTACCGCTTTAAATCGTATTCGATATTCCTATCGAATTCGAGAACATCCTGTTTTTCGTTCGGCCCAAAATGGATGGCTGCAAAGCACGATTTTCAAGAACTCATCATCCTTCTTCCTTAAAACATGGCCTAGACATCTTAACTTTTCTTTCATTGAACCACATTTTTCATACATCTTATTGTTTGATATACGGTTGGCTAAAAGGCCAAACGAGTACCTGATACTTTCCTTCAAAAATTCCTCTGAAAATATCTATTGTATCATCCTCAACCTTTCGAAGCATTGAACTTTCAGGGCTATACTTGACCACTTTCATTACCGTGGCTTCGAATATTCTAAGCGTAGTTCTCATCCTTTTCTTCCAAACTTTTTACGACTGCGTAAGAACACCCTGTGCCTTGGCTATTCTGCTTCTTACATCTTGGATGTATCCATCATCTTTACTAATAATACTACCACCTTTACTAATAATAGATATGTGAAGCTATCCAATTGGTCGGTTTTCTAGCTATGATACATCACATCTTCACAGTCGTTTATTTTAGTCTAAGCGGCTTAGTTTTTTAACATTAATGTTCAAACCTATGCTGGTACCGTGAACGCTCAAAACCCCGAAAATGCATTCGTTTTGCTAACGTTTTTATCTAGACTGCTCAATTGATTCGCAAAATTTTTTGGTTTCAGAAAATGCGAATTCCGGTTTTAGAAAATCGGAGGTATAAGTAAGGTTTATAAAATTGGACGCTTAAAACCATGAACGCTCAAAACCCCAAAAATGCATTCGTTTTGCTAAAATTTTTATCTAGACTGCTCAATTGATTCCCATAATTGTTTGGTTTCAGAAAATACAAAATCTGGTTTCTGAGAATACAAAATCTGGTTTTTGGAAATCGGAGGTATAAATATGGCTTTAGAAAATCCGGAGATACAAAACTAGACACCTGTGTCTCCTTATTATTTTATTTGGCTTCCTTTTTAAAACTAATTTATTTTTAGGAGTTGACAATGTTTCTCCGTACGAGGAGGCATCCCATAGCTCTTGATTCATTACAGAGGCTCCAAAAAACTCTGAGGCACGGCCAGAGAAAATATCCACCTCACCAAGTGGAGGTTGAGGCAATACAACATAAAACAACTCAAATTTACCATAAAGTATATTTCCCAGACGACACTGATGAGGTATGTTTGTTTTTTGGTAATAATTTACCATTATTAACAATTTTTCTTCTTTTTCTCATAACTCCATCTGAAAAATTTAAAATATGAATGCACAAGTAAGGATACTTTTTAAAACATAGAAGGAGGTATTTTGTTTCTTCGATTCTATTTTATGAAAATAAAAAAAAAAAAATGTTTTTAGGTTAGGGGGGAGAAAAAAAAAAAGATTCTAATGCATAAACGAAACATTTTTTTTCATTTGGGTGGAATTGTTAAAAAAAAAAATCGAACAATAAATGGCATCCAACAACGGTATGAAGAGCGATACTAGTCAAAATAAACCGAAACTGTATAAAACTGAATCTCGATTAAACTAGAAAAAAAATAATAATAACTGAATTGCGCTGAAATATCAATCGGCTTTTTATACTACTACTACTACTACTAACAACTCACCGCAGCACCAAGCCGCCTGAGGCCAACACAGCTACGCACGCTCCTCCGCCACCCCCAATCTATTCAAAGCCTCCCTTTTCACACCCGCCCACGAAGTTCCCATTTCCTTTAAATCTTTCTTTATGACGTGCTCCCACCCCAGACGGGGACGACCTGCTTTCCGTTTAGCCCTAGATGGTGGGCCGAAAAGAACAATCTGCTTTTTATGTTCATTTTAAATATGTAAGATTCGCATAAATACATTGATTGGTGTCTCTTAATACGCCATTTTGTTTTAGGCCTTTGAGGTCGACTCATCAACCCGTGCAAAGGATTTCTGCTCCAGCATCGCACAACGCCTCAACCTCTCTTCCTCTGAGGGTTTCAGTTTATTCGTCAAAATCACAGATAAAGTCATTTCAGTTCCTGAGGCCGATTTTTTCTTCGACTTTGTACATCACCTAACAGATTGGATTAAAAAAGCCCGTTCAGTTAGAGATGGCGCAGCTCCTCAATTTACGTACCAGGTGTTCTTTATGAAGAAACTTTGGACGAATACAACACCAGGAAAGGACAAAAATGCCGATATCATTTTTCATTTTCATCAAGAGATGCCGAAATTATTGAGAGGTAATTCTTTTTTTTAAACTTACCGTGATTGTAGCAGCAGCTGTAACCTAGAAAAATGTGAACATTGCTACATTGTTATCGCAAATTGAAAAAAAGTGTTTTTAATTTTTCTCAAACCTAAAATAATTGTTATTTTTTGCTTACGTCAAGAGATGCCAAAATTATTGAGAGGTACTACTTTTTTTAAACTTACCGTGATTGTAGCAGTAGCTGTAATCTAGAAAAATGTGAACATTGCTACATTATTATCGCAAATTGAAAAAAAGCGTTTTTAATTTTTCTCAAACCTAAAATAATTGTTATTTTTTGCTTACGTCAAGAGATGCCAAAATTATTGAGAGGTACTACTTTTTTTAAAATTTAACGTGATTGTAGCAGTAGCTGCAACCTAGCAAAATGTGAACCTTGCTGTATTATAATCACAAAACCAAAAAAAAGCGTTTTTTTTTATTTTTCTCAAACGTAAAATACTCGTTATTTTTGTTCTCATCAAGAGACACCGGAATTATTGAGAGGTAATTCTTTTTTTTAAACTTACCGTGATTGTAGCAGTAGCTGCAACATTGCAAAATGCGAACGTTGCTCCATTATAATCATAAATCGAAAAAAAGCGTCTTTAATTTTCTTCAAACGTAAAATAATCGAAATTTGAAACTAATGAAGGAATGATAACTATTTTCAATCTTTTCAATATAATTTCAATATTTCAATAATTTCAATATTTTCAACCTCAAAGTAAAAAGTAATGACGAAATTTTGAAGGAGTTTGAAGAGTTTTGAAGAAACTGGAATTTTGAAGAAAGGCTTTAAAACCCTCAAAGAGGGTGCACATAGAAATAAAAAGTGTACCGTTGGAATCTCTATGGCCCAAAACCCCTGGAGGTGTCCAGTCCTGCATCACAAAATAATTAAAGTCATATTTTAGCATGGGTAGTAGGCAAGGTCGTATCCAGGGGGAATAGGGGGTTTGAACCCCCTGAAATGTTTGTTCAACCCGTAAAAAACGAAACAAAAATGAAAACAAAAAAATATTTGATGCTTTTTTAAAATTTTTTTTTGCCCCCCCCCCCCCCGAAAAAATCTTTTGTAAACCCCCACGAAAAAAAAGTCCTGGATAATGCTCTGGTGGTAGTCCTACTGATATCTCCCTTTTATTTATTTATTTTTCTCTTTTTTACTAAAGCTAGCAGGCAATTGTAAAATCGAAGAGAGATGAATGTTCATTTGAAAGCAAATGTTTTGATCTAACCCCTGTTTATAAATTCATCTCGATAGCACTAAAATAAAATGCAATTTTTCACAAAAATCTGTATTCTTAGGTGCTATTTCCGTATTATGTCTAATGATGTCACTCTATATGACGTCATAACATTATGCTAAAATATTTTTATATATGGAGAGAATAATTTAATTTACATTTTACAGACGATAGCTTAAAAAAGATTATGAACGTTGTTCGGTTTTAGCGTTGTTTGACGCTAAACCTTCGGAGTCGTCGTTGTCGGCTCCAGCTCCGAAGGTTTTTCCTGAGTGTCATATTGATTAAACGTTGGTCTAGATTTGTATTTACATAGATTTTTATTGTAGTTTCAAGAAGGCTGTTTCCTCTTTTGGCTGTATTCCCCCTTCCCCGCTTTATAAAATTATACAAGTTTTTTGCAGGAGCTTAAACTGGACTCTTAATTGCGTACGATTAGAAGTGGCAAAGTTTTCAAAACTGCAAAACAATGTTTCTGAGTTTTAGATCTAGAAGAAGGGAATTCATAGCATTATACCTTCTTCAGGAAAAAGCTGAAAAGATAAATTATCAGAAATCTACAGCATTCTTACAATTCTAAACGATGGGTGTTTTGATGACTTGGAAAGTATTAGAGTTCGGTGAATGAAACTTTCAGAAATGGATGATTTATTTATAAGTACGAAGTGCCTTTGTGCTCTATTAGGTATCAGAATCATTATCCTCAAACAAAATATAGATTAAGCGATAAAATCAAACTGAGTAATTCTGGTTGCCCCCTTGGGGCAACGCATCATGGGTAATCCAGTAAAGAGCGATCCATTGTCAATAGTAACCGCAAATTTAAAATTATGGTAAAGAAAGATTGTCAAATGAAGGAGAATCGCCATTTGAGCCCTATTCAGGAATGGTAACTTATTTTGATTAATCTCAATGATAAAAGTTCGTTGCGTAAAAGAATTTATGGGAATTTCGAAAAAAAAGCCTGAAATCCCATGCAAATGGGATTTCCCATGAAATCCCATGAATCCCATGAAATGAAAACTACGCAATTGCACCACAGCTGAAATCTCTATTTAGGAAAATTTTAATTCCCCATCTCGAGTAAGAAATGAAATCCCTTTTTCGCATGGGAAGCACTGATATGCCCTTTTTTTCCTACTTCTCCTTTGGTTCTATTTTATCATTTCCGAGTTGTCATATTCCGAGTTGACGTTTCAGTTTCCGGGTTGATTTTATAGAAACAGGTAGCAGGCCTGTCGTATAGCTTTGCCGCAGCAAGCATAGAACCCTGGGCTCCATAGTGTCAAGTGGAGCATCAATCCACTGTGCAGCTACAACAGGGCAATTTAGTCATTTGGACATAATTAGCATAATCCGAAAAGAAAATTTTAATTGATAAAGCAAGATAAGATTTTATTTCTAAATTATCACAAGCGAAGTAAGGATTATCACATTGATGAATTATCACTATTATTGAATTATCGATTCTCACAAACCGACATGTCGAGCCATACTTTCCGTCGGCTGGAGTGAAAATTTCCGTCGGCTGGATTATCACATTGATGAATTATCACTATTATTGAATTATCGATTATCACAAACTGACATGTCGAGCCATACTTTCCGTCGGCTGGAGTGAAAATTTCCGTCGGCTGGATTATCACATTGATGAATTATCACTATTATTGAATTATCGATTATCACAAACTGACATGTCGAGCCATACTTTCCGTCGGCTGGAGTGAAAATTTTGCCATAACTTTTTTCTATTCTTAAAGATTTACTTTACAAGCTCTGATGGGCTGAATTCGCTTGAAACTTGAAAACAAACATATGAAAAAAAAACAATATAATAAGATTGGTCAAATAAAAAAAGAAATGAAATACAAATAAAAAGTCAAAAGCGGAATCTTTTTAAACTGCTGAACTCTTAAATGCAATAGTCACAAATGAAATTAAAATTAAATTTTTAAATATTATTAAATACTAAAATATGAATATTAAACATTTTGTAATCATGCCAGCTGATTCATTCATTCACTCATAATTTCCTCTTTTCTTCTTTCTTTAAAATTTCTTCCTCTTCTTTTAAATTTTCTTCCTATTTTAAATTTTTTAATTTCCTTCTTCTTTTAAATTCTTCTTCCTCTTCTTTTAAATTCTTTTAAATTTTCTTTTTCTCTTCTTTGTTTAGGTTATCACAAATGTACTCGGGACGAAGCTGTGAAACTCGCCGCCCTTATATATAGAGCCAGATTTGGGAGCTCTACTCAGGAGTTTAGCTCCATTGGGTAATTTATTTTTCGATTTTTTTTTTTAAATTTCCAATGTCAATATTTTAGGTTCTAATCTGTATTTCAGAAAAATAGTGGGCATCCCCAAAAACTAGCGATTTTTTGGTTTTAATCTCTTTGAGTATTCAAACGAAAATATTCAATTAATCAGTACTTCATAGCACACCATCAGTGCCTTTATCAACTGGATCAACCATGGTAACTGCCACCATGGTAACAAGGTAACACATAGTAACAAGGTTTATCAACCTTGGTAACTGCCTATGATACACTTTGCAAAAAAAAACTACTTGCAAAATAAACTTTATTTTGAACGAGCAATAAGTGTTTAGGCTTTTAATTTTTAAACTCCATTTAGGCCTCTATTTCTGAATTCTTGGATGTTCAAAATAAGGGTCGATTAAAGGTCTAAAACTGAACATTACGAACATTAGGCTAAAATCTACGATTTAGGCCTTATGTTAAAAGAAGGAAAAAACATATTTCAACCGCAAGAAACATTAATATAGTAGAATTGAAAACATCATTCATTACATCGAAAAATTGAAATATGTTACACTGGAAAATGTCATTTCTAGTACGGTTTACCATAAAAGAGGCCTAATCTAAAAATTGCAACTTTAGAAAGAAAAATACAATAAACCTCGCTTTAGTGTCTCACATTTAAGTATGTTATAATCTTGCTATATAAGTGTGATACTAGCAGGGGCAAATTCAAATCTTTGGCGCCCCTTTGGCCCAGGCAATTTTTTTTTCGGGGAGACACAGAGATTTACAGGGAAATCCCCAAAAATTCGGGGCCCTGAACAGAAGGCAACTAATGAGTGATGACCCAAAATTAGTGCAAAAGGGGGGTAATACCGAGCTCTCAGCTGCCATTCTTGGGGGACACCTGACACTTTATAAGCGGCTACGGAATTCCTGTGTTATTTTAAAATCACTTATGTGAATAGGAAGCGCAGCAGTAAAGCGCACCTGGCACTTTGACGATAAATTATATCAGTCCAGTTTTTGTTAGGGAAAAATCACTCAGTGTTTTTTTGTGCCCCTCGGCATCGTGTGCCCCTAGGCCCATTAATTATTCTTTAAATAAAAGCTCTAATCATATCTGACTGTTATTAAGTTTTATATCTTTTATTTAGTTTCATATCTTTTATTTTATTTGTTTTATTTCATATCTTTTATTTTATTTGTTTCGTATCTTTTATTTTTAGTCGTTTTATTTTGCCGCGTGTGTTTTGTCTACTAATGTAAAGACTCGTGCGTTGACTTGAGGCAACTGACGTGAGGCACCCCCCTTTTTTACGAACTTCGATTTTTCTTCGTAGCTACTACTTTAAATGTGCCATTTTTTGAAAGTGTCTTATAGCGTTTCTAAAATTACCCTAAAAAATAATCTGTTTGCAACCTTGGGTGTGTGGTACCCCCCCTCCCCCATTGGGAACTATCTTGGAGTAATGTAACTTTACCCTTTCTAACAAAATTAACTTATGCGTCATCCGTTTCTGCCATCTCAAAAGAAAGGACCCCCCCTGAAAATTCTCCTCCGTGACGGAAAATCCCTCCCACATAATATTAATAGCGATCGTATATTTAGATCTAAAGGTTTTTGAAAAATTCCACCCGCGGGCAATTCTCCCCCGAAAAATTCCTACCAACTGAAAACCTCTCCCATAAGTTAAATCTCTTTGGAAATCCCCCCCCCCCCCGCGGAAAATTCTTTCCTGGGAAATTTCCCCCACATGTAAGCGATCGTATTTTTTAATTTAAAAGTACTTCAAAAATTAAGTTGGGATTACTAACTTACGTGTCAGTAACTTAAGTTTTTAATCTGGGTATAGACTAATAACTAGTTCCGCCCCCCCCCCTTCCCCTTGAGAATTTCCCCTCATGTAAAGTAACTATCGTATTTTAAAACTTAAATACATTTGAAAAATCCTAGGCCCGGGCCTAGTGGGCCTATGGGTAAATCCTGGCCTGGACATTAGTGCTCGAATCTACATTCGCTAATAATTAGCCTTAAGATCCACTATTCTTCAGGGAAATCAGGCGAGATGGCAAACCTGCTTAAATGCCTTTTGCGTTTACACGTAAACCCAAGAGTTTTTATGCATTCACCTCACCAACTCACGTGAGGAGTGGTTGTTTTAGAGAGTTTTATTCACTCTAAATCCCTCTAAAAATAGTTGTAAATGGTGCTGCTAACTGCTGACTAGGTGCTGCTACTTAGTTTTGCTGCTACTTAGTTTTGCTTAGTGCAGCATTTGATAATTTTCTCCTCATCGTTGTGAAGTAAAATCGTTGTACAGCGTTGGGAAGCACTCCTGGCTTATTTTCCATCCCTAACGCCCGACCCTCTTAGTAGTACACAGGGTGTGAGGGCAGAGTCAACGAGGTGCTGTGTTACTAACCAACTGAAGTACATGATGTTCTCATGGACATTGCTGAAAATAATGAGTTACCGTGAAAATTTGGCAATGTTTTAAGAGTTGAAGCTCAACGAATCACAAAAAATAGGAAAACGTCAGTTTTTAGCATCCCTTTTGGCATGATCTTATGTTTTGAGCGAAGTTGGACTAACGAGTAAGTTTCTTCAGATAAAGGCCTATGCTAGTTCTCGAAAATCAAGAATGAATGGCAGATATTACAGATACTTAAGAACTGCGGAAAAAACTGGCATTCTATCAACGTTCAACTGTAAAACGTTTGAATAAAAACAAGTGGCAATTTTCTTATGAGGATAAACATGGCCCAATACAACATTCGGAATAGAAATTCAAGGTTCATTTTTATTTTTCAATCCTGGATACTGCCATCAGGAGGGTTAAACAGGAATTTAATCAGCTTCAAGAATCGATCTATTTTGTCGGCTTCAAAGCAAAATTCCCAACCCGAAGATTTCACGTCAGCTCTATCAGAATATATTTTTAATTTTGCGGACCATTTTATCTTGTTTGATAATATCTCTTTGATTTCTAGGGACCGGTGTTTAAACCAAAATTTTCGGGAAACTATTAAAAATTAAGAAAATTTTATTCAAGAATATGACGTTAGAGACACGGGTGAATTTGGTTTGAACTCTATTTATGATAATTTCTTAAAGTCAGATAGAATTAGGTTCATTTCACCCAATGTGAGTAACCTCTGTCCAATTGTTAGTTCAAATAATGCTAACGAATCGGAACCAAGAGGGTGAAGGACACTCGCTTCCGGAATTGCTTTGAAAATAATAAGGTATTAAACAATATGCAGATATTTTATTTTGTATATAAATTATTGTTTTTAGTTGTTGTATTTTAGTATTTCTGCTGATGACAGTCACTACGCATGTGACCGAAATATCCAGCCTTTTTTTGTGAATTATCGCTCTCTATCAAAAGGATTTATCCTATTTGAACTTTTATTTATCATTCAAAAATAAAAATCAGCCAAAAATCAAAAATAAATAAACATTTGTATAAACATAATAATGCTTCTTGGGTTCTACTGATTTTTTGCTTAACGCAACATCTGTACGTTTCCTTTCCACATCAATTAAACGTGTGGAAGCCCCATGTGGAAACATGTGGCCAATTTACCATCCTTAGTACTTAAACTCGTAAGCTTTACAAGATAGGAGAATAGAGTAGGGGTATGGCTGCAACTTCGTTACCAACTAAGTGAAATGCACAATGTTACCATAATGTATGTTTGACATTGTTCAAAACAATAAATTACCTGGAAAAATTGGCAATGTTTCAAGAGGTGAAGTTCCGGGACTCACAAAAAAAAATCCGAAAATTTGGGTTTTTAGCATTTATTGTGGAGTGGTATTACATTTAGGACGTTGAATTTTGGTGGTGTGATGTAGTCTATATTTATTGTGGTGTGGTATTATATTTATTCTGATGTGGTATTATGTTTAGGACACAATTTATATAATTATCCAGTAAGTTTACCGCAGATGATTTCTGGCTGTTCATTCTCGGTGCGAACAAAAAGCTCCTTCCACTTATTTGTGCACTTATTGTCCACTTATTGGTTGAGCCGTCCAAGTGGTTTTGTCAGTACTTCTTCCGTAGGTGATTATTCTTTGTCTACCCGTGAAAAGATCTTATGCCGCTTATGTTTATAGGTTCTCTGGAGCATTCGCACCTCGGTCCGGGTTTTTATAATGGGTGAGATAGGGAAAGATCTTACTGCTAGTTATATAAACTGTGATTTAGGACGTTGAATTAACAAGTAGGCTGCTTCAGAAAAAGGCCTATAGCTGCTGCATTTGCTACGACCTAACAACACAGCTAAATAAAATTATCGAATTTTTTTCGAAATCAAGAAGCACCGATGGTTCGAAGATGCTAGGGAAACTGACATTCTTTCGACATCTGAAGTAGATTCAACGTTAAAACGTTTGAAGAAACGCGACAATTTTCTTATGAAGGTCAGCATGACCCAACGGAAGATACAGCAATTTAAAATCTGCTTTTATTTTAAATCTAGACACTGCCATCTATTGAGGTTAAGCATGATGTAACCAGCTCCAAGACCCAAAATTCAAATTTGTCCTTTTATTGCATTAGAAGAGAATTCACGAGTTTTTCTTAGAACAATAAAAACCTTGACAAATGGTGACCTATAAATCAGTCGAAAGATATTGACGCAACTAAGTTGCTTGGGAAGCTTCAAACCTTTCCCAGAGGAGTTACCAAGTAGTCAAGGGCAGAGAGCGCCCTTGGTTTCATTTTAAAATCTGAATTGGAGCGAAATTTACCTTTCTTATGCTACTTTGCGGGTAAGCGTAATGCTGCAAGTATCCGTAGCAGTAAAAGAAAAAGTTTCTCAAAACTCAGTCTCTTTAAGACTTACCCCTGGTCATCGATGGCTCAAGAGAGATAAACTCACCTTGGCCAATCCAATGTAGGTTGGTTGAACTGGTGCAATGTCCATTTAGCAAGAGCTGGCACAAAACACTGACCTTTAAGGCTTGGTTGCAACATTTGCCAAACAAAGAGCCAGAAAACCAAAAATTTAACTTGCTGTTGTTTTCGCCTTTAGAAACTGGGAATACTTCTTTAGTTTTTTATCTTTCTATAAATAATAAATCTAATATAAATTTTAATTTGTTTTTATTTTAAAATATCCTATTGTTTAGTGGCTAAATTATTTGGACTATATTTATGCTATAATACTTTCGCCTTTGGCGTTAAAAACTATTGATCCCTTTAACTCTTGGTGCTGGCTGCCATCACAATTAATTAGCTTCTGCAAATTGGTTAACTAAATTAGAACGATTGTTTTTTGTCAATTTTGTTACAATTTAATAAAAGTATTTTTTTATGTTTGATTTTAGCTAATAGTTTACTGAAAATATATTTTTGTTTTAATTACTCTGCACATTGTGTTATCCTTTCTGTGTTGCTACTTTTCCATTTTATTTTTATGAACCATTTCTTTATTTTCAATTTTTATCGCATATATTTCACTTTCATGTGTCTTTTCGTTGCATTAACTTTGTCACTGAAGGATAACAACTGACCAATATCCCAAGGAATATTTTTTGTATTGAAAAGTTTCCTTTTCTGTTTTCTTCTCTTTTCTTATCCTCTCTTCCCTTTTTGTTATCCTCTTTGTTTGTTATTTAAATATATGTACAACATTTGATTTTAAGCAGTACAGTTTTATTCTAGCCTTTTTTAATTCTATTGGCTTATTTTTGCGAGGCATTTCCGCTGGCCAATCACATCATTCCTTGTTCCTGAAAAGACAAATAACGCAGCCGATTTTAAAATTACGCCTAGATGGATCAAATAGCTTGATGAACAGGCTTGGCACTATCTTAAGCCATTAAACTTAGCACTAAACCTTAATAGCACTAAGCTTTAAGTTAAAAAGTTTTTACAGGTATATCTTTGTTTTCCTATCCATATTTGTTTTTAATCCTATTTATTTATAGATCTATGTTACGAGAGCTGGTCCCTATTGACCTTGTGAAACTCCTGTCATCTAGTGACTGGAAAAAAGCCATTGCTGCTGCTCACCAGGAAGATGGCGGTAATAGTTTTTTCTTATTTAAGGGTGTCCTAAAAGTTTCCAAAATGCAAAAAAAAAAAAAAATTTTAACTTGAAATTACACCTCATAATGGAAGCTTTGTAAAACATCTACGATAAATGAAAGACTGAATAGTCGGATGTAAATAAGCAATTTCTTCAAAACATTCCGACTCTCTTTTGAGACTAAATTTAAGTTAGTTAAATTTAAGTTAAAAATTTAAATATCAAATTAAGATAAAATTTATGAATTAAAAACAATTAGTATTTTTTAACATTTAAAAAATCAAATAACTATAAAAACAGCATCCTATTATTTCAATTGGGTTCTAGCCCTATGCTAGACATTCTTTTCCGTCTGTATATTAAGAATGCTTCTTTTTTTTGGGGGGGGGGGGGCTCTTAAATACAAAAATTAAATAATTATTAGCACTTGAAATTAAAGCTCATAATAAACATTTATAAAAACATCTACGTTAAATGAAAGGCTGAATATTCGGACCTAATTACGCAATTTTTTAAAAAACATTGCGACTTTTTTCTAAGACTAGATTTGAGATTAAATCAAAATAAAATTAAATGAATTACCTTTATTTTCAATTAAAATAGGCTATAGATGTGTTATCATTAGCCTTTATGTTGAGATTTAACCTTGAAATGCGAAGGGTGAAACGCAATTAGAAGAGAAACTGGAGAATCTGCTATTTTAAGGATAACAGCAAACGGTTCTAACCGAACGTGAAAACGTTACGGTTAAAAACCCGTTAAACCCGTTATTCCATTATTACCCGTAAAAACCCGTTATTCCATTATTTTACGCGTTCAATTTGATTAAAGGCCTAATTCTGTCGATTCCTGGTTCACCTTCCCGTTGATAATAATAACTATTATATTATTATAATAATAAAATTATTATCCCGTTGATTATAATTATTCTTCATCTAAGGGGCTTTCTTGAGTGATATATCTTGTTTCTTCATAAATGATTATTTCGAGAATTATGGTTTTGATAAGTTTACCCTGTGTTATCTCAAGGCTGTGGATCAGGCGACTAAAATTTTGCGTCAGGGGGGGGGGGTAAGTTGGTTTCAAATTTTATGTTGGGGGGACAATTTTTCTCGAATCCCCACTAAAGGGTATATGCCACGTTTTTAAGGTCTGTCTTCCGACTTTCTCGCAAGTAGTTTTTAATAATTAATATATCCGTTAATTGTGGCGTTTATTTTGTTTTTAATAATTAATAAATCCCTTAATTGTGGCGTTTATTTTGTTTTTAATAATTAATGAATCCGTTAATTGTGGCATAGGAGTTTATTTTGTAGTTTTGGCCCTTGAATAATTAGCAGTTCTATGGGTGATCAACCTATACATCAGAGAAATACATTGACACCGCATTTATACATACTAAGATGTATTGCATTTAAGATATGTTCGGTAAAGTCCCGTTCACAATAAGATTTTACGAGTACTGAAATTGAGCTAGCGCTAATTTGAGCCAATCAGAATTTTCATAAAAATTTTCAGCCAATTCTACGAAAAATCTGATTGGCTCAAATTAGCGGTAGCTAAGTATCGGTATTAGTAAGATCTCATTGTGAATTGGCCTTTACCAGAATCATCGTAAATGCAATACATTTTAGTAGAATCTTAATTTACACGCTGGCTTAAGATGCTTACAATCCACCGTTTTTATTAATTAAACACGCGTTTGATTAACATTTTTTATTAACTGTTTATTTAATATAAAACATGCGTTTTTATTAAGTCATTTTCCTGAACTCATCAATTTTTATATTTTTACTTTTCTGTTTTTTTTAAATACATTTTTTTAAATTTGTTAGCCATTTTTTACCACTTCCAAATTTTATCAGTATTATGTACTTCTGATGACAGTAAAAAAACAGCATCAAAAATCACCGCTCAAAAATATTCCTTTTCAAAATAGAACAAAATATGGTGACTGGGTACACAAAAAGTATAAAAACACTATCTTGAAAGACTTGATAGTGCACCGGTAGCAACACACGTCTGTGGCCATTTTAACTTAGGTTTGAATCTTGGATAAGACAATATTGTCTTAGAGTAGATTAGTCTTAGAGACAACTAAAAAGTGGAAAATAAGAGATATAATGTTTTTTATAAACGTTGTTTTCGAAATGAATAACTTGTTTTCGATGCGTAGTATTTACAATACAGTAATGGAGTAGCAAGAATTCTCTTAGATTCATAGTCTTAGGCTAATTTGTAATTTGACTATTCTATTTTTACAGTATAACATTATTAATTACTTATATTATTTTTAGAGATGTCCCCTGATGAGGCAAAGATACAATTTTTGAAGATTTTATATCGTTGGCCCACATTTGGGTCCGCCTTCTTCGAGGTCAAACAAACAACTGACCCAAATTATCCTGAATTGCTACTAATTGCAATCAATAAACACGGAGTATCTCTGATTCATCCACAGACAAAGGTAAATATTGAAAATTATATGTAAATACGCACTTTGGGAATTCAATGAGTAAGCTGTACCTATTAATTTTTTTTTAATTTATCCCTCTCCCCAAAAAAAGTTTGACCTTTACGTGGAGCTTTACGGGGAGTAAAGAATGAAGTTTTGAACAGACTGAGGTAAAGTAGGAGTGTGCACAACTATTTTATAGTTAGAGACCATAATGCCGTGCAGTGGCACATTTGTCCCTAAACATATATACAGTCCACAAGGCCGCATCCGGGGGGATAGGGGGTTTGAATCCCCCCCCCCACCCACCCCAAAATATTTTTCCTGCTCGTAAAAATATAACAAAAATGGATAAAAGCAAATTTTTTATACGTTTTTGAAGTTTTTTTGTACCCTTCCCCCGAAAAAAATTCTTTTGTCCCCCCCCCCCAAAAAAAAGAAAAAACAAACAAATCTTGGATACAGCCCTACAGTCCATGTGAAATGAGCGTTATTTAAACCGTTTATATTACTGGTACAGTAATATAATATTGGTACATAGTAATAGTAATATTGGTACATTGGCACATAGTAATATTGGTACAGTAATATACAGTAGTACCAACGGTCATAAAGTATAACAAGGTTACAATCCAAGTACCAGGGCCCGGTCAGTTTGTGGGGGAGTACCTGAATGCTAGGAAGGGCATTCTTAGGCTCAGATTCTAAACTGTAAATAATTTCTTAGACCACACTGCTTTTCCATTTCTGTAAAGTTATAGTTTTAGTTATGGTTATGCTAAAGTTATAGCAATAATTTTCTTTGTCACTGCTTTATTTAAATTTATTTTATATTCAAATTAATTATATTGATATTATATTTAATTATATTAAAATTATTTATATAATTAATTTAAATTAATTAACTAAATTATATTTAAATTAAACTCGTTTTCTCTCTTAATTTTTCATAGATTCTAAACTGTTTTAGTTCCCTGCCCTTTTTTCGTTTGGACTAGTCTATCAGTATGTTTGCTAAGGGGGTGACAGCTTCCTTCTTATTATGGAAATGGTAAGTTGTAACAGAAAACGATAGATTTTAGATACCAAAGTATTAAAATAAAAAATAGATGTCAGGTTAGGTGTAGGATTCAAACTCAGAACCTTAGTTATTGTAGGCATAAATCCTGCCGCAGGGCTGACTTATTTAGAGAAGATATTTCCTTCAGCACTAGGGTCACACTGATGCATTTCTAATAAAAAAAAGCGTGGCTGACTAAGCAATGAAAAATAGACGAAAATGGAAATACATGTAAAACCAATTATTCAATAACAATTAATTATTTCTTAAATAAAAGCTCTAATCATTTCTGACTGTTATTCAGTTTCATATCTTAGTTATTTTATTTTGCCACGTGTACTTTGTCTACTAATGTAAACACTCCTGCGTTGACTTGAGGGAACCCCGCCCCCTTTTTTAACGAAAATCAATTTTTCTTCGTAGCTACTGCTTTAAACATGCGCCATTTTTTGAAAGTGTCTTGTAGCGTTTCTAAAATAGCCCTATAAAAAAATCTGTTCGCAACCTTGGGTGTGTGGCACCCCCCTCCCCCATTGGGAATTATCTTAGAGTAATGTAACTTTACCCTTTCTAATAGCACTAGCTTACCCGTCAACCGTTTTTGCCATCTCAAAAGAAAGGAAATTCAAGGAACCCCCCTGAAAATTCTCCACCGTGGCGGAAAATTCCTCCCACGTAATATTAATAGCGATCGTATATTTAGATCTAAAGGTATTTGAAAAATTACACCCGCGGGCAGTTCTCCCCTGAAAAATTCCTACCAGCTGAAAACCTCTCCCGTAGGTCAAATCTCTTTGGAAATTCCCCCACCCCCGTGGAAAATTCTTTCCTGTGAAATTTCCCCCACATGTAAGCAATCGTATCTTTTAATTTAAAAGTACTTGAAAAATTAAGTTATGATTACTAACTTACGTGTCGGTAAGTTAAGGTTTTAATCTTAGTATAGACTAATAACTAATCCCTTCCCCCTTGAAAATTTCCCCACATTTAAAGTAACTATCGTATTTAAAAATTTAAATACATTTGAAAAACGAGGATTGTTAACCAACCCGTCGGGCATTGTTGGATAATTAATATCCAGAAAATGTGAATAATGTCATCGGAAAGAACTTTCAAGTGTTTGTTTTCAGGGGTTTCTAATTACAGTCAGCGCTAAAAATGTTCAGAGGGCCTCTTTTTATAGGCGGGGGGGGATTTCTAATTGAAATATTTGCAGAAGTGTATTCAACAACTTCTTATAGTTTCTTGGCGATCGGATAGACAGTGTAGCAATGTATACAAGACAGACAGACACATACGATTTTATGTATATATCGAGATATTATGTATATATTTTTTATTAAAATAATTTAGTAAAATCATTGTTTTACTGTGGTTACGAGGGAATTCGTATATGCAGAAAATATTTTTGTAATTTATTCCTTCTTTTTTCATACTTTTTTTTCTTATTTCAGGAGATTTTGGTCACCCATCCATTTACACGTATTTCAAATTGGTCCTCCGGGAATACATACTTCCATATGACAATCGGCAACCTAATACGTGGATCCAAACTATTATGTGAAACGTCGTTAGGATACAAAATGGACGACTTATTGACGTCTTATATATCATTGATGCTGACAAATATGAACCGCCGAAACACCTTAAGAATAAAATAGGGCCCCGATTTCCTCTCGCCGACATTAGCCTTTTTGTTAACTTGAAGTCACTTGGAATTTTCATTAAACTTTTTGGTTTTTATCCACAATTTTGTGCTTGAGGTATACTATAATATTTTAATACCACAGGAGCGCATTCAACTAGACATTATATGACCTGAAGAAATATGACAAAGTTGGAGCCATAGTGCCTAGGGGCATATGGTTGAATAACTACTACTAATTTTACTACAAACTCATTGCAGCACCAAGCTGCCTGAGTCCAACATAGTTACGGACGCTCCTCCTTCATCCTAACCTATTTAAAGCCCCTCTCTTTACCCACTCCCAGGAATTTCCCATTTCTCTTAAATCTTTCTTTACGAGAACCCCTACCCCCTTTTGGGGATGACCTGCTTTTGTTAAGCCCTGGACGGTTGACCGACAAGGACGATCTTCGGCAATCTTGCATCCTTCATCCGTAAAACGTGTCCTACCCATCTCAACCTTTCTCTCATTATAGCCCACTGTAGATCAGGGTTGCCAACTGCCGACGTCTAAAAAAGAGTGCAAATAAAGAAAAAAAAGTGTTTTTTGTTCAAAATGAGCCCAAGTAAAAAAATTGCGTATCCCCTCTTCTGCGCCCCCTCTGAGGTAAAAAAAGAGCGCATTTCAAACGAAAAGTGCGCAAGTTAGCAACCCTGCTGTAGATAGATATAAACAGTGGGATCCTTCCCTATCTCGACCATTAGACAAAGCCGGACCGCAATGCTGCTCCTCCGGAGAACATATAAACAAAGAGAAGCATAAGCGGCATTAGATTATTTCATGGGTAGGCACGCGTGTGGCAAGGATATTCACAGCCTGGAGAACAGGAAAAGAAATAAGAGGAATCGAGCGTCTAGGGGATAAGGAAGAATGCAATACGTTGAAGAGATAAAAAAGAAAAAGGAAAATAATCGGTATGACTGTAATAATGCAAAAGGTAAAGATAACATTGGTTTAAGAACGGAAAGGAAAACAAAGAATAAGTAGCATAAGGATAATCAAGGTAAAAATAAATTTTATTTGAACAATGCCATAACGTGATGACATTTGATTAAAAAATTTGGCGCTTTCCATTGATATTTCAGTTCCATAGCTTTATCAGTATTTTCTCAAAGTGGACTTGTGTGGTCAGTACGAATGCAGACTCGCAGCTAAATCAAATTTAGTCACTTCCTTTTTCTTAGGACAATTTTGTTAGAAAGCGAAAGTAATTATGCCAAGACAGCTAAAACAAGAACTGAATTTAAAGAATCAAAAGAAAAAACTCAACCCCTCCCTTTCTCCAAAAAAAGAAAATCCTAGAAATGTGCATGACTGAAATTTTGCATCTGCAAAAGTGTTTTGCTCTGTCATATTAAAGCTTAATAATTAAGCTACTGCAACTTATGCAAGCAACGCAATTGGTGCCATACCTCCTCCCTCTGGCTCCAAACATGCCCTGGACAAAAAACGGTTGATTAGCAGCTGACAATAAAATTGGTAACCAGAATGATTAAATAATTTTAATTAATCTTAACACAATTCTGAAACATTTCAAGTTTTATACCAAACTTGTACGTAACCCGAAACTAGAAAGATAATAAAAAGAATCGTGAGTGTTAAGTTAATGAGTAAAAAAAAAATGCTTTCTGATGAGAAGTTTTACGTAATTTGCAAGTTCGTGGCAAAATATTTACAACAATAATAACAACAAGTATTATTTTATAGTCTTCTTACAGTACAAATACAGTTGTTTTGATGTCCTTCAATTTTCTGAAAACCCACTAAGAATTTCACGAAATAAGTTTTTAACAGACGTTTGGTATTTTCTTAGATGAGGGCTATTCCATCAGTTATTAGAAGAAAAAAAAAAGGTGCTCTATCAAATTTCGAAGGGCATTTTCATGGCCCAAAAAGGAGATTAAAAGAGGAAAAATTCAAGGGAATATTTTTTCTTACCGAGAAGAAAAAAGTTTTGCCGCTTCGTGGCGGAATATTACTATTTAAAACCACAGATTATTTTGAAACTTAAAAGATAATCTGTGCTAAAACTCAAGGCCGTACCCAGGATTTTTTTCCGGAGGGGGTTTTACTAAAAAAAAAAATTTCGGGGGGGTTTACACAAAAAAATCAAAAAACGCATACAAAATTCGTCTATATCCATTTTTGTTACGTTTTTACGAGTCAGACAAACATTTCGGGAGGGGGGAGGATTCAAATCCCCCCCCCTCTGGGTACGAACTTGCTAAAACTACTAGATTGCCCCTTTGTGGTAAAACACTTTTGGGCAAAGTTCAAATAGTCCCACCACTTCATGGATCTCTCTCCCAATATTTATGGAATTCCAGCTATTTCCCTGTTGCATAGTCGATTAGAAGTTAGCATTAGAAATTTCCGTATTTTCTAAAATTTAATCCAACCCCCCTTTTAGAAATCCTGGATAGGCCACTCAGTCAACTCATATCTGTGAGATGGGACAGAAGCGAAACACTTCGCCGACTCACCCCCTTTGTTTCTGCTTTCGCACTCATAAATAATACAGGTCGCACCATTGTCTAAAGTTGACCTAACAACTATTAATAATGCAATGGAAATTAATAATGCTCAAACAAAAGAAAATAGGAGGAGCTTTTATACGCGCCGAGACTGTAGTAGACAAATAATTTTGATTATGAACCTACTAGTTAAATTTATCTACAGTGTTATAGCCCAAGAAAGCAGAATTGACCCAGAGTTTTCGTATAGCTTAGTGTTTGAGATACCGTTAGTCTGTCGGTACATAAAATAATTTGTAGGCAATTTATCTGACCCCTTTAGCTTATTCACTTATCCCCAGCATTGATTAATCTATATACAGATGGAGCACTTCTTATTGTTACCAATAAGAAGTATACACTTCATTGCCGTAATTTCTTCAAAATCTTGGGGATGGGGGCAAAGGTGGAGTCAACTTTCCCAAATCAAGTGAGAATGACTCTAAAAACTGAAAAATGAGCCATTTGGTACCACAAAGGTACTATATATTATCTTGCATACCTTCATGTATTATATATATATATATATATGTATAGACCCCGGCGCCGCGCCGGCGGATCGACCGAACACCGCCGACGAGAAGCCCGGTCGAACGCCGCCACCGGCAGAGGCGGCGACGTTCGGTCGACTTCACATTAATTTTGCGGCAATTCTTTGTTGTGTCAACGGCAAAGTCGGAGCTTTTCCTTCTCGTGTGGTTTAGTATTTCGATTAGCCTGATTAGAAATCAAGCAGGACTTGCACTATTCAGGAATTTTCAGGTATTTCCCCCAAAATCTATGCGTCACCCCCAAAAAAATTTGATTCCCCGAAAATCACGTAATCACGGTGCCACCCCTAGCGATTTATCACCAGTGACTTTCCCTGCCAAATATTACTTTGCATACCATAATTCTTCACTACTCTCGTGTTCATTAATTTTCGTCTCTTTTGTAACTTTGCATAAAAACCAGACAGATCCAATATGCAATTGCAAATATTGCAATATACACAGTTCTTCATATGTTGACAAAAAAAGTATCATCTTTATGAAATAAGTTTAAGCCATTTCGAATGCAGTTTCCCAATTGCTATTTCTTACATAATTCGTAGTCAAGAATCTTATTTTCAGGTTTAATAGAATTATAGAACGCATTCACTACGATATAGCTTCGGCCTTCAGTTGGATTTTGACATTGACAGCCGACAGATTGTTTTTACAGCTGAATTGTAAATTTGCAGATTTTTTTTTGCTGTTTTTAGATAAGATTTTCTTAATGTTTAATACTCAATTGTTGAACGCCTGATAGAAAATCAGGCTTCCTGAAACATTTTTACCCCCTCCCCCCCCAAAAAAAATAAAAACCTTCTATTGAGACAAAATTTAGCTATAGACTAAGCTATGTACAAGGTTGGGGAATTAAAGATTGAACCGGAAGTTACCCCAAAAATATGCTTCATAAATAAATTGTAAATTATTGCCTATAGGGGGGATAGGGGACTATCATTTTTAAATGATAACACATTATTTTTTGTATTGAAAGCAGGGATGCCAAAAAGATAATTATTTATTTCATCCAAAGTGGAGACAGAAGAAAATGATATTCAATTCCCTTGGAAACCATCGAAATATTTTGATAGACCCAGGGCCCTCCATTAGGACTTTTAATGCCTTTTAATTAGATTCTTTGGATCTTTATTGAATGCCACGGCGAATCTATGACTCAGTTTTCCAATAATATGAGGTATATCTGAATAATTTCGACATTTTTGTTGTTGTCTTTGTACCCCTTTACTCATACCGTCAATTTTTTTTTTCAAGGAACACAATGCTGTTTAACGTTATTTTGCGTGTTTGTTTGAACCATATAGTGACCTAGTTAATTATTAAGTAAGCTATTTTTCTAATGAAAGATGAGACGGTATCCTATCAAGGTGGTATCCAGGGGGGGGGGGTAGGGAGGCATTACATTTAAATGATAATATCTCGTTTTTTTTATTGAAAGCAGGGATCCCAAAAAGTTATTTTTTTTTAATTTAAAGCAGAGACGGCATCAATTCAAGGTGGTATCCCGAGGGGGGGGAGGGGTAGTGAGCTATCATATTTAAATGATAATACCTCGATTTTTTTTTTGAAAGCAGGGGTGCCAAAAAGTTAATTTTTTTTTTTTATTTAAAGCAGAGACGGTATTCTATCAAGATGGTATCCAGAGGAGAGGGCATAGGGAATTATTATATTTAAGTGATAGTACCTTGATTTTTTTCTTTTTTTTATTGAAAGCAGGGATGCCAAAAAGTTGAAAGTTGACAAAAATTAACAAGATTTTCGTGAGTTATACTTGATACAGCACTTGCATGGTTTTGTCGTCCAAAGGGAAAGGGACATATGCGTCCAACCCGTTTTTTTCTTATTGATGAAACGAGTTTACTTTGAAAACATTCATTCATAAGTACCAGGCAGATTCACACTAAAACAAATTGGTGTGACGAAAGCGATATCGACATCCCCACCTAACGCTACGCTCGAGTGACAATGGCGCCCTTTGTCCAGTGCCCAAGTTGCATTAAAAAGCCAGGTCATAATAAAAGCTTTCAATTTGTGAGGTTCAAGGGGGAGTCTTTGACAGTCTCAACGTTCTTAAGTATCTACAGTGGTTTAAAATATTCGATCACCCCACAAATGATTGCCAAAAATATGCACAAATATAACAAACGTAACATTTTGAATATTATAACACTTTTTTTTAAAGCTTTGAAGAAAAGCAAAAAAGGCTAAATACCCCTAACTACGCTTGAAAGCTATTTTAAAAAGAAACTCTGGAGATTTCCATGGAAATGACCATAGCAGAAGCTTTGAGCCTGGGTGGGACTCTAAGAGAAGTCTTTGAGTATTTTGACCATAGGCGACTTATTGTTGCGATTTTCTTAAATTTGGTAATTTTTGTGAGCATTAGGAAATCAAAGCTTAAACTCAATAACTGATACTAAGTGTCCTAACATTTGGCTTGGATTAAAAGTGACGAACTAGGATGAAAATCCCAACATCTTCCTGGAGCTACTTCAGTCTGCATATTATTTCATTTAATTACATTTAAAACGGATAAGCTTTTCATTTTTTACCTAACAAAATAGCTGGTACTTCATTTTTCTTCATACCGAAAAAACCATTAAGTGTTTTTTTTCATTGTAATTGAAATGTTCACATGTGAAGTACTCATCATGTATTTTTCAATTTGATAAACTTACTCCCTTTAGATGCAGTTTATAATTTGACTGATATTAGGTATTTATGAGTTAATAATTTGGAATGAATCCCCAAAAGAAAAAATGAATAATATCCAAAAGAGCAGCCAAAACCAATAAAAAAGCAGCAGTTCAGCCTAAGCATGCATGACATATTCTATAAAGAAGCCAAAAAAACTTTAAAATGCATTTTTTTTTAATTTTTATTACAAACCAGTTTTTAATACAAAAAGGCTTTTTAGGAATGCAAAAGAGCAAAAAACAATCAATATCAAAGTTGCCCATTTCAACTGTTTTAAAGGTGACAAAACAGATATAAACAAAGGGCATTATGAAAAAAATTAAGCTTCTAAGTTCAAAGTTATATTCAAAGTTTTTACCCAGATAACTGACGAATTTTATGATACGGTATTTGAAGCTTTGTATGCAGTAATGCTCGATGAAAAAAAAACTACTATAATTATTTATGTTATGAATACATAGCTAATACATACTTCAACTACTCGTATTATGCAAGGATTCTGAAACGTCTCAGCCATTTCGTTTTTACCAGATTTCTACTTCTCTTGATGAATAACGAAGAAGACCAGTTTCCAGCCAGCGACTTGTGAAATTTTGAACTCATGAATAGGCTCGAATCTGTGTAAATTTAAGCTGTGATTTGAGAAAGACTAATGAAAACATTAATGTTTGCGGTCAACATTGATTGCGCCGGCGGCGCGCCTCCGAGATCTTACCGGCGGCGCGGCGTGACGCGCTATTTTTGGCCCCGCCGCCGCCGGTCTTCCTTCATCGGCACGGCGCCGGGGCCTAATATATATATATATATATATATATATATATATATATATATATGTATATATATATATATATGTGTGTATGTATGCATTTTGTAAAGTTCTATTTTTATTAATAAACTGAACTAACTTAACTTAAAGTACTACAAAAGTACTTAATAGTACTTAAAGCTAAATATAAACTAAAGAAAACTGGTCCGTTACGAAGTTGATACTTGAATTATTCAGGCTTATATTAGTTTTGAGAAGATTTTTGAAGAAAATAAATTTCAGCTGGGGAGGGGGGGTATGTGAGGGGCAATTATCCCAGTCCCATAGCAAATTACGCCACAAATACACTTAATAATAATAGGCTAAAAGAATACGTTACTCTTGTAAAAGCTTGAAAACCATTACCTATCGTACTGATTTAGTTTGGCTGTATCAAGATAGTCTACCTACTGATGCTGTATATAATTTTGTGAGGTTTACTAATCGATGTATCTTTATAATTTGCAAATTTAATCAATCCAAGGTTAAGTAGGTCGTTTGTCGATCGGTGCTACTACCTGGTGTATATTTGTTCTATTTTGGATCCAGAGGTGGCCTTACTGGTACGCGGGGCATTGTGCAGCCGCCACTGCGCAGGGCCTAAATAAATGAAATTAACTGAAGAAAAAAAAAGAAAGTACATTCGCCCGATGATCAGGGCCAAAAGGCCCTAACATAGGTGGGGTTTGACAGTTTTACAACCGCTGTCCCCACTCCCCATAAAATAGGGGCTCAACATTTAGAATCCCGGGCCGTACATTCCACGGCTTCTTCTGTGAGGCCCCAAATGAAGTCACAAGATCACTCACGTGATTGTAATTCGTAACATATTTGGCCTTGTTAGCTCTGGGTCCGGTGTGGTCGCATCACTTGCCACCTCAAAAGGCTTCCAAGAAATGAAATTTACCTTAGAGTAAATAACCGACATTTCAGACACTAGCGCATTCTTAGCGCACTTCGAGCAGTTCAGACTATTAAGCATATAGCTATAGTGGTTTAACTTTTTTAAGTCTTAGAGATGAAAAAGATGCCGTTTTGCTGGATATTGAAGACAACAGTAATGGGGATATATATTTTCCAAGTAAAATATAAACTTTCTAAAAAAAAACGATTTTACTTCCAAATGTACTAAACAAAATTCAGATTTTTATTTTTAGGATTAAAGTTTTTGCAGTTATTACTAATTGTTTGAAATTGAAGTAGGCGCAGTCTTGGAATGAGATTTTTCAACCGGTATTTTGTCAATATAAGTTACAAATTGCGAATCAGCTACGTTACCATAAAAGAAGAAAAGATTTGGTTTCTGTTCTAAAAGATTAACAAAAGATTAAGAAAAGTAAAATAAAACTCTCTAAAAACTTTTTATCTTCAAATATGCTACAAATTTAAATGATTACTTTTTTCTCTACTGCTACATAGAAAATTAGAAACGTTTTACGACTAATAATGAAAGAGTGGCATATTTTGTAACTATTCAAAGACGGCTTTCTTTCTCTTGACCGCTAAATGCTCTTATTTTTAACCTACAACAATTGCAATTTTTGGGGAAGCAGAACTTTATTTTTTACTTTGTAGTGTATTTAGAGTTATTTTTATACTCTATAGCCTACATGTCAAATGTTTGCACGGATTGTTGTTTATGTGTAGCTTCAATCTTGACTAGCGCCAGGAGTCTAGAATAGGTACAATAATTAATTACTGTTTTTTGTATGTCCTTCTCAAATTCTTCCTTTTTCAATTTAGCTCATTGTGACACATTTCATAATATTCAAAACTATAAATAATTAGCTTCTCAGACTACAAATTCATTTCCATATACAACTAGAATGAAATTAAAACATAATAACAGACAAAACTTTTAATTAAAACAGTGAATTTGAAAAAAAAGAAAACAAACTTTATACAAATAATAATGTATACAATTTTATATTCAATAGCATATATCGGATTTCCTGACTTAATTTATTTATATTGACCGAAATATAACTTAAATTCTTGAAAATAACAAGGAGACTAAAAATACAATCTGATTCTTTGAATTTGGTTAAATAGAAATTTACACAACCATTTACACCTTAAAAAATAAAAAAAAATAAAAACCGAGAACTCAATTTTGATGAAAAAGACCTCTCTATGTGGTTATGCGCTTAGCAGGCGTCAAGTTTGAAAATAAGGAACGTGTGTCAAAAATCGGCAGAAATAAGCGAAAAAAATATCACCATGGAGCTCTGGAAACTGAAACTTTCCTGATTGCTAAAACAAAAGCAAACACTGCCATAAATCTAAGCTATGCATTAATATGGATAATATTAAAATTATTCAAGATTAAACATCACAAATATTTAGTTAATTGACTTACCTACAAAATGATCTTTTTCGAAAGACCGACTAGTCTATCCTATTCTTTTATATTTATCTTTTCAGTTGACTATTGACATATAAATAGAATCCTTATTTTCCTGTGATTCCTATAATATCAATTATTGCTTAATTTGTACATACGCTAGCCTATATTAGTTCAATAGCCCAATTGCACATGACCATTGTACCATCCTATTGATTGTTGTATTGTTCGACGATAACATGATGTTGGTTGGGCTTGTTTGTAAACAACAAAAGTGTCCGCTTGTTTCCTTTTACAATTCAGTGTGGCAACAAAGGAGTGAATTTACGCAACGAAAAATCTTAAAAGTTGTATAATAACCAAAAGAAAAATCGTACAAAACCCCATTTTCAGGTATGAATAGACCAAAGATGGAGCCAGGGGGAAAAACGATCACCTTATAGGCTATGTAAACTTAGAGTGTTCGCTATTTTTGTTTTCAAATGTTTTTCCTGAATAATATCAGTGAATATACTAAAATTTTATGTTTATGTACTAATCAATGAACTAGAAAACAGGGGTGTCAATTGAGGGGGTTGGGGCCAACTACCCTCTATATTTTGGAAAATATTTTTTTTTGTATCTTCATTAAAAAAGTAAAGAGAAATATCTCCTCAGTCTTGATACAGAATGACAGCATGTTCCTTGTAAGTATTACGCATGTGATTTTTTTTTTGTGCACGTGTCTTGATTATGTGATTGTTAATTGAGCCACTGTGCACAGGTCATTCGGCCTTCTATTAGTGGCTATGTTTATTTCCTTGCTGTATTATTTTTGTGAATTATTGAAAATCGAGACATCAATCAATCTCCCTGCCTCCTACATTTTCATTACCTGGCACCCTAGCAATAAATTAAAAAGAAATTTCAGAATTGAACCATAAAATAAGAAAATAGAAAATTATATTTAAATTCACCATTATTTGTAGTATTTCAAGTTCTCTTTTACTTTGTAAACAGGGGTGTCAATTGAGGGGGTTGGGACCAACTACCCTCTATATTTTGGAAAATATTTTTTTTTCGTATCTTAGATTTTTTTTTGTAAAATAAGAAAATAGAAAAGTATATTTAAATTCACCATTATTTGTAGTATTTCAAGTTCTCTTGATATTCTGAGAGATGAAGGTGTGTGTAAAGCTTTTAATCAGTATTGTGGCATTCCTAATGTTTTGTGAAGCTTGTTATACTAAAATGAAGTTTTGTGAAGCTTGTAATGCTCATGTGAAGCTTGTTATTCTCATGTGAAGCTTGTTATTCTCATGTTAAACCTTGTGAAGCTTGTTATGCCAATATGAAGTTTTGTGAAGCTTGTAATGCTCATGTGAAGCTTGTTATTCTCATGTTAAACGTTGTGAAGCTTGTTATGCCAATATAAAGTTTTGTGAAGTTTGTAATGCTCATGTGAAGCTTGTTATTCTCATGTTAAACTTTGTGAAGCTTATTATGCTAATATGAAGTTTTGTGAAGCTTGTAATGCTTATGTGAAGCTTGTTATTCTCATATTAAACTTTGTGAAGCTTGTTATGCTAATATGAAGTTTTGTGAAGCTTGTTATTCTCATGTTAAACTTTGTGAAGCTTGTTATGCTAATATGATGTTTTGTGAAGCTTGTAATGCGCATGTGAAGCTTGTTATTCTCATGTTAAACTTTGTGAAGCTTGTTATGCTAATATGAAGTTTTATGAAGCTTGTAATGCCCATATGAAGCTTGTTATTCTCAAGTTAAACTTTGTGAAGCTTGTTATGCTAATGTGAAGTTTTGTGAAGCTTGTTATGCTCATGTGAAGACTGTTATGCTCATTCATTCTCAACCTTTTTTCATTTAATCACTAGCGTGAGTGTTTAGATGAATAGTTAATGCACCTTTTTCAATAAACCTCATCTTACATATATGACACCTGTAAGGTTTCTCACCACTGTGGATCTTAAGATGTTTCGTCAAAATAAACTTTACAGCAAACGCCTTCTGGCAAAAATCACATTCATAACGTTTCTCCCCAGTGTGACTTCTTTGATGTACATATAGGTTCGATTTCCTAGCAAAGCTCTTATGGCATATATCACATTTGTGTTTCTTCTCACCCATGTGAGTTCTTTGGTGATCAGAAAAGTTGGACCTTCTAGAAAAGGTTTTCCCACATGTCTCACATTGGAAGGGTTTTTCACCAGTATGAATTCTTAAGTGGTTTGTTAGTGAAAACTTTTTAGAAAACTTTCTATTGCAGATTTTGCACATATATGGTTTGTCCCCATTATGAATTCTCATATGAGAAGTCATAATACTCTTTACCGAGAAGTTTTGCATACATACTTGACAGCTATAAGGTTTTTCTTTCGAATGAATTCTTTGATGTACATTCAAATTTGATTTTTGAGAGAACAGTTTTTGACATATTTCACATTTGTAAACCCTTTTTTGACTTTTTGTCTCAGTACTAATTCCATCCGTAACACTACCCGGAAATTCCGTAAGTATAACAATGGGTAGTACGTTTTCCACTCCGCTTTGTGTTAAATCTTCGTCAGATTGGTCACAAGAGAGCACTTCTGGTTTGGTAGAAGTCAAGCTCTGATGATGATGCATTTCATGTAAACTTGTTTCACTTGGCTCGTCAATTGAGTCTACTTCCTGCTTCACAGAAGTAGTTCCTTGGGCAGAGTGATCGTTGCCTAAAAGCAGAGAGATTTTGGCTTCTAAAATAATAAAAATACAATAAAAAACAATCAATAAAAAAAGTATAAACATTCAAGCTGACACTTCGCAACCTTTTTTCGAGTTTTTTTTGCATATAAAAGCATAGAGACCACGTGTACAAAATATTTGGACTCAAAAATTGTTTGCTCACTTTACTGACTTAATGTTTACTACACAAAAACCACTCAGGTTTCGAGGAATTGCACTTCCTTGTCTATATTCATTTGTTGCTCAGTATGAGTTAATATAGTTTTAAAAAGACGTGGCCTTTTCTCTTCAGAAATAAAGAACAATATGATTACAAAAAAAAACTTTGTGTGTGACAATCCTTTTATGCGTGACACAGAAATAAACCAATGGAAGTAAAGCACACTTTTGAACCTCGATATACAGGAATGTAGTCAATCTGTCTCTCTTTGGTGATTGCACAGAGATATAGATTAGTACAGATATATAGATATAGTATAGATAATTAGATATAGTATACAGACATGGCGATACAGATTCTTCTAGTAATGCATCTGTATAAGCGGAACAGCCGTATTTGTTAAATAGTTTCCAGAGGAATTGTCTAAGGATAGTTTAGGCACCTTACCCGTTTGACTGACTGTATGTTACACAACAAGCTGTACGAAAAATAGAATATATTTACATACGATGAAGGTCTGGCTAGACTTGAACTTATTACATTGGAATCACGACGTCACATCCTTACCCCCAACTCTTCCTAATAAAAGACTCAATGCTCGCAGAGCTTCAAATACCCAAATTGACTTGTATCCCCAGATGTCGACTATGAGGTACAAAAACTCTTTTGTCCTCTATTTTGTTTCCCATTTTTATAACTGATATTACTTTTTTTTTATTTTTATCCCCTAACATCTGTTTTATTTTTGATTCAATTTTTTGTTTTATGTTTATCCCATAAAATTTGTTTTGTTATGGTAATTTTGACGTGCTTATGCTAGCTTTTGTGCTATTTTAGCCAATAAATCATATTCTATATTTATTTACTACTATAGCTGGAGCAAACATGAGCATATCATGACTCAAAAAAAGAAACCAAACAAGGATCAAAAACAGAAAACAAATAAATAGCAACACAAAAATATTAAAGTAGCATGGGCTGCTTCAAGGTCAATAAATTAAAACTAGTCAAAAAATTGATATATGTCAAGAATCAGTTTTCATGATTAAAATAGTGGTTGTTTATACACAATTAAATTTAAAAAAAAAAAGTTTTTTTTTAACTGAGAGTAAGGAGCGACGTTAAAACTTCAAAACGAACAGAAATTATTCCGTATATGAAAGGGGCTGTCCCCTCCTCAATGCCTCGGTCTTTGCGCTAAAGTTTTTTATTGTTTTAAAAAATAAAGTTATGAGACAGAGTCAAACTTTAGCGTAACGTTCGAGGGGTTGAGGAGGGGACAGCCCCTTTCATATACGGAATAATTTCTGTTCGTTTTCTGTTTTAATGTCGCTCCCTACTTTCAGTTAAAAAACTTGTTTTTTTCAATTTAATTTCTGAACGTTTTTGACTTAATGCAGCTTTGATTTTGGCTCACCGTACATGAATAATTAAAAGGAAATTTGAATATTAATTTTTCTTTTTTTGGCTAAATGGCTTCTCGAAATTTTGTTCTGACGTAACTTACGAATTAACTTGCGAAACTAATTTCTATATTTGTTTGTTTTTATTGCGTCTATTAAGAAGTTTGCTACATTTTTAATAATTCACCCTGTATGCTTAATTTCAAATTTTTCTCGAATCATGAACCCTTGAATTACAAAGGACGGTTAAATAATGAATGTATCTCTTTTGAAAGTACTAAAAAACTTTAGCGTAAAGCGCCAGATATTGAATACGGGGCGAATCCCCTCATATACGTATTAATTTCCTTTCGTTTTAGGTTTTAATATTGCTCCTTACTTTCAGTTGAAAAAAAAACTTGTTTTTTTATTTAATTTCTGATGGGTTTTTAAATAATGCTGGGAAATCCGGCGCCCCCTTCATAGCCTTTCCCCCGAGAACTATGGGGGATTAAGTCATCCTCAAAGACACATTTATTAGATTTTCGACTATGCTGAACAAAATGGCTATTTCAAAATTTTGATTGGGTGACTTCGAGAAAAAAATGAGCGTGGGAGAGAGCCAAGTTGCCCTCCATTTTTTCGGTCGCTTAAGAAGGGCACTAGAGCTTTTAATTTCCGTTCTAATAAGCCCTCTCACGATATTCTAGGACTACTGGATCTTTACAATCACCCCTGAAAAAAAAAACACATCCATGATCTTCCTTCTAGCAAAAAATACAAAATTCCACATTTTTGCAGATAGGAGCTTGAAACTTCTATAGTGTGTTCTCAGATATGCTGAATCCGATGGTGTGATTTTCATTAAAGTTCTATGACTTTTAGGGACCATTTTCCCCTTATTTCGAAAATAAGACAAATTTTTTCAGGTACGTAACTTTTCACGGGTATGACTAAAACTTAATGAAACTTATATATTTGCAATCAGCATAAAAATATGATTCTATTGATGTATTTATTGGTATCAAAATTGCGTTTTTTAGAGTTTCGGTTACTATTGAGCCGCGTCGTTTCTAACTTACAGTTCATTACCACGACCTGTTTGATTTACCAGAATATTAAAAATACAAATAGATCTTTACATTCGAAAGCACTTACAGGCAAATACCTGAAATAAACTGCATCAAATATTAATTATTTGTCAAGGTAAAGTTATTAAAATACCGAATAAAATAAGGGACAAATGATTGCAATATCTCTTACTACTAGAGGCTGGATAAGTCATTAGCTGTGGACAATTCTTTTTTATTTGTCGGACTCTAGTGATTGGTCCTACAGTAGGGGGGGGGGGGGTCAAGGTCACAAAAATCATACTTCTGCCGTTACGGTATGAAGTGAGGTTAGAAGTTACCTTGATGTGGAGGAAATCGTTTATATAGTTTATATAGAAAAGTTTATATAGAATATTTTGATGGACTTTATCTAAGGAACACAGCAAATGCTATGGGAGAACATATAATCAAATGGGAAGGCAAAACTCTCCTAGACTTAGATTACACAAATGATTTGAATTCCCTAGGCAAAAATGTAAGCAAAATGAATGAATTTTATGAGGTTTGAAAGTTTATGGTGCAAGAATAGGTTCGAATATTAATGTTAAGAAGACCTAATCACTTGGACTAGGAGTAAATCAAACAGTTCGTGGTAACGAACTGTAAGTAAGGAGCGACGCGGCTCAGTAGTAACCAAAATTCTAAAAAGCGAAATTTTGATGTCAATACATAAATCAAAGGAATCGGCTTATTATGATGATTCCAAATATATAAGATTCATTAAACTTAATGTTACCCATAAAGGCTATGCGCCTGAGAAAATTTGATTTATTTTCGAAGAAGGGGGAAAAATCTCCAACATGTAAAGGAATCTTAATGAAAATCACACTATCAGATACAGCGTATCAGAGAATCCTATTGCAGAGCTTTCAAGCTCCTATCTGCAAAAATGTGGAACTTAAATATTTTTTTCAGAAGAAAGATCACGTATGGGTGTTTATTTGTTTTTTTTCTCTTTCCCCCAGGGGTGATTCCAGGGGTATCAAACCAATGGTCCTAGAACATCAGGAGAGGGCTCATTTGAACAATAATTAAAAGTTCTAGTGCCCTCTTTAAGTGACCAAAAAGATTGAAGGGCAACCAGCCCCCCTCCCAATCACCTTTTCCCTCAAAACTGTCCAATCAAAATGTTTAGATAACCATTTTGTTTAGCATAGTGAAAAGTGCAAAATTATACCTTTATAGATAACATGAGCCCCCCCCCCTCCCAGCCCCAGGAGATAGGTATTTAAGTTATAGAATTGTCCTATTATTTACGAGTATTTGTTATTGGAAAGTATGCAGACATTTTTCGGGGGGAGGGAGGATTTTGTGCTCGGGATGGGTTTCCATGGGGATAATTTTCAGCGTGGAGGGAAATTTCTGGGGGTGAACTTTCCTGGGGAAATAATCCAAAAGAGATATTTGGCAGTATTCCTATATGGAATTCTTTTTATTTGTCTTACTTTGTCTTTGCCTATTCACTTTTGGATGCGGAGATGTTGCCGAAGAATTGCCCGAGGGAAGTTTTCTGCAGGTTTGAATTCCCAAGAAATGATTTCCACGGAAGGGAGGATTTTCGGAGGGATCGGAAAAACGGTTAGAACTTAGTCTTTCAAATCAAAGTATACTAAGGAGAATTGTCCCGTCGTAATCTTGTGCAAGAAATTTTACGGAGGGTGGGGGGGATTTTTAGCGAGGATGGAATTGTCCGGAGGGAATTTTACGGGTGTGTGTGTGTTTTATGAGGGAGGAGCTTTACAAGGAGGAGTTTCCAGAGAGGGGAGGGGATTTTTCATGGAAGGCTAGCCATATTTACCGGTATTATTTGAAAAACGATCATAAATCAAATAAAAAACAAGTTGTTTCAACTGAAAGTAAGGAGCAACATTAAAACTTAATACGAACAGAAATTATTCCGTATATGAAAAGGTTGCCCCCTCCTCAATACATTGCTGTATACGCCAAAGTTTGACTGTTAGTCCCAGTTTTAAAGAACGATTTAAAACACAAGATAGGAAGGTAAGCCTGCTAATCAATACCAGAAAATTGGTAGTCAAGTTCTGGTCAAGTTGCAAGTTCAAGGTCAAGTTCTGGAACTCGGTTACTTAAAAATACGGAGAAGGACTCATTAGGTGTTTTTCAGAGGAATTGTCTACGGGTCCTGTTAGGTACCCATCTGACTGACCGTATTTCAAACAGTCAGGTCTACAAAAAATGCGGTTCTATCCTGCTTTCTAGGGCTATGATCATGAACATAGGGAAGGAGGGGCATCCCCCCTCCTCTAGAACTTCAAACTTACACTAGGTATTAATGAGAATTTTTCGTAGTTAGAATTCACTGGTAGATGGTTGAAAAAGCTGGAAATGAACAGAAATTTCAAAATATCTTTTAGGATATCAATATTTACGTATTTACGTATATATTCAATATTTATTTTTAGTCCGATATATAGATACATTAATTTTGTTATTTAATATCGCCCAACTTAGAACAAGAAGCTGTTATCTAACCGCAATGTGATTTGTGTCAAATCGCTTTTATGGTGTTTATGTTTTCTGGAAATTGGAAGTTGGATCTTGGGTTTATTATATTATAGCATTACAAGATGATAACAAGAGTATAGTAATCCAAAAAGATTAATGCTGAAGATAATTAATTTATGATTTTGATTATAGGTGATTATTGCAGAATAAAGATTTCAAAAGGTACAATAGAACTTGCTGGTGATGTGAGGTTTTGTGAACTGTCGGTGTAACTCCAGCTCCCCCTTCTATCACAGAATCTACTGCCCCCCCCCCCTGTACAAGATGTTGCGTAGGCCCATTGCTATAATGAGAAAAAGGTTGAATTTTAGGTAGGCCTACTCGTTTGACTGACCGTTTGACGTTTATCAAACAATAGGCTGTGTGAAAAATATCATTTGATCCCACTTTCTAGGGCCATAATAAAAGAAAGATTCAAACGGCTAGGCCATGTTTTATAGAAAAAGAATGACCAAGATCAAGAAAACAAAAAGTATAGTTATAAGTATAGATCTAGTTATAAGTAGTTACATACTTATAATTATATAGTTATATATAATATATGTATAATTATAATTATATAATATTTATAATTATATATAATATATAATTATATATAGTTATAAGTATAGAAAAGTATAGATCTCCTATACTGAGAATAATTTTTTATTTCTTATACTAATAGTTATACTAAAATTATTTAATAATATATAAGTAATTTTTGACTGTTCTATCTCTAGCCTCCTTCATTCAGAGCATACAGCAAGAATAGACATACAAAGCTTTTAGCATGACAGAGGCAAAAGAATACACTAAGAAAACAGCACCAGACACACATTAATAGGCACATCTAATCAGAAAGAATAGTCTAGAACATCTATATTTTAAGACTCCAGGGGAGGACGAGGAGGTAATACCAATGTTACTCGTTACTAGAGCCCCCCTTCAATGCATGATCCTTCTGATTGTAGTTTAAATCCAACATATACCCAAATTTCAAGATTTTGGGTGTAAGACCCAGGCCATGACCCCTCTTCCTTATCCTCCCCAAGAAATTTAAAGGTAATAAAATGAGGAAGTCACTAATGGTACACTATAATAACTACTAAATTACCTTCTTTAATGAGAAAACTCTCAGAAAGGACTCTTGCCTCCATCATCACAATCTAATAATTATTCCTTCTGACACAGCTGAGGGTGCTACAAGGCCTTCAAAGGCTAGAATTTGTGCGGCTCCCAGTACAGTTATTTCTTAAGGCACTTCAATACAAAGAAGTCTCTAAAAATAAAATATTAACACTAAAATTAGTAAGTATACTATACAGTGGAGGATGCACAAGATGCACAAGATGGATGCACAAGAATGTAGAGGGATGAAATTTTTCATCCCTCAATGCCATCCCTCAATGTTCGTATGAAGATGCAAAAAGTATATTCCAAAATCTAGGGTGGTACTCACCACCCGCCAGTCAAACTTTTCAAGGTTTCGTATAGGCTACTCTAACCTGCTGCTCTGGTTTAAAGTTGCAGGAAATGATAGAAGAATAGAAAATGTTCAACACTATAGAGGTGAATGAAGACATATTTAGCAAAAATAAGTTAAAGACAGTGCTAAAATGATTCAAATTCTGATTTGATGGTACATGAGCCTTTGGAAAATGGTAATAAATATATAGAGATAATAATAATAAATAGTGATGATAGTAATAAGTAACAAATGAAACTCAGAGAGGAAAGAAAATAAAAAAATGAAAAATAAAATAAAAAAAGGTGAAAAAACGAGGATTTTGTCAGCCAGTGGCGAACCATGAAGAAGAAGAAATAAGAAAATATTTCTACAAGGACCTCCGCCTAGTCGTCCTCAGTATTAAACAAAAAAGAAAGAAAAAAAAAGAAACCAATGAAAATCGAACCTTTCGAAGTTTGCTTGACAACGATAGAACAAAAAATAAATAAAAACCAAGTTGGAATCAAAGAAAAAGAAAACTACCAAGATGGTTCGGCAATAACATTTTGTTTTGCTATTGCTCTGGCTAGCCTACAAATTAGTTCATTATTTGATGTCCAAATAGGTTCTTTTAGGTTGTACTGGATGAAAATATTGACTGAATTCTTAAAAATTAAGATGTCGCTAATTGAACTCGATAAAGTGTCTTAAGTATTTCTTTGGTCTACCTAAGTTTTGTTTCTGTATTTTTTTTATCTCAATTGTATCTTTAAAAGCTTGTGGTACACATTTTACAGTTGCTATTAAAGACATTTTATCAAAAAGAGCTAGATGGGTTGAATTTATGAAAGTATGCGAAGCCAAGGGACTTATCTCAGGGACTTATCTATTGAAATTTTGTGCTCATGCAAACGTTCACCTATTTGTTGATCGGTCCTACCAATGTAAAATTTCCCCACATAAACACGGGATTCTGTAGACACCACTACCCAGTACAGGGTCAGTTTTATCCTTTCATGAGTTGAAAAAAAAGGTTCAACTTTTTGTTCGGTTTTGAAAGAAATAGAGAGATTATATTTTTTTTTAAATTTTTCCAAGTTTATCGCCAAGTTCTTTTTCAAGTTCTTTCTTAATCAATAAAAAAAAAATGACAAAACTATCAAATTAAATACCCACTGTGAGAAGAACTCGTTTGTGGGTTTATACGCACTCAGCAATCAATAACTAACACTATCTCCAGATACTAGAATAATAAGATTGTCCTTCAACTCTTCGTACGGTAACAACAAACAAAATCCGCAAAAAATCAAAATAACCAAATAAATAAAGTGAAATGAGGAGCATCCACCCCAGAAAATAAATCAAATTAATAATTACTGATTAAATGATTCATTAATCTAATTTTATTATTAACCAATGAATTATTCAAATCTTTAAAACTATGAAATTTATTCCAATTATATATAATACTATGCCTTGGTGAAAAACGGGACCTTTCAGATCTTATTAAAGTCTGACGGAGAACAGAACTGCCACGGGTCCAATATGCATGCAAAACCTGATTATCATCCTGAAAAAAATTATTATGCAAATAAAAATACTCAGGCAAAAGACCTTGAACGTGTTTAATCATATAAAGAACAGAATGGAAAGAAGAGAAAAGATCCAGTGGAAGGATATTTAAAATTTGATACATACTTTTTGTTGACGATTTACCAGCGTAAGAAAACGGGCTAGGAAGGCAATTTTTCAATAAACGTACAGCTTTATTTCGTTGCCTTTGAAGAGGAAGAATATGAGTTTTAAAAGTATTCAAAAAAATAATGAGTCAGAAATTTATATATGAATGCACTAGAGAATGATGAAGAGATTTCAGGGAAAAAAATGGCAGAACACATTTCAGATGATCCATCATACCAATATTTCTTGCCAGTTTCATTCGAAGATAAATTGCATGGCTTTTAAATGATAAACTTGAATCCAGTATTATCCCGAGATATTTAATATCATCAACTCTTTCAATTTCAATGGGTAGGCCTTGAATATTAATTATCATAATTTCCGGTGCTGTTTTCCCAGTACGAGAGAAGATGATGAATTTTGTCTTAGTACAATTAATAGTCAATTTTTTTCTCAAAAACCATAAGATAAGCCTCGACAGTGCTGATTCCAACTTAAGCTTCAAAGATCTAGAGTCGGGGCTGCTGACATTGCAAGCCGTATCACCGGCGAATAATATGTTAAGGCCAATATCATTGATGCTATTACTGATATCATTAACATAGATAAGAAATAGGAGTGGACCCAAAATAGAGCCTTGTGGGACTCCGACTGACTGAGATTGAGATACTGATGAGGAAGAAGTATAGCCTCCGTCTGCATACTGATTTCGTTTTTTTAGGTATGACATTACCAAGTCATTAACTGGGCCTCTTATGCCGCAGTTATCAAGTTTAGTATGCAATATTTTATGGGAAATCGTATCAAATGCCTTTTTAATGTCAATAAAAATTGTAGCAGGAATATCACCTTTGTCGAGGGCGTCATGAACAAACTGAATCATTGCCATAATAGCATGCTCAGTAGAGTGAGACTTCCGTAACCCAAATTGCATCGGACTAAAAAATTTAGATTTCATTAGAAAGCTGAATATACGGTTATGTAAGCACTTTTCAAGCAACTTCCCAAATGTAGACAGGATCGAAATCCACCGATAGTTTGTTGGGTTCTTTGGGTCTCCTCCCTTATACAAAGAGATAATTCTTACAGACTTGAAACAAGAAGGAAATCTTCCGGTTTTAAAACAGAGGTTAAACACATGGGAAAGCGGGTTTACAATATTTGGTGCTATGCACTTAATCAGATTAGTCAATTACCCATCGGTCCCTTGCGAAGATCCATTCTTAAAAAGGTTTATTGTAAGTAAAAGTTCATCTGGGGTTTCAGGAGTAAGAAAAATGGAGCAATTGAGAGACGGGGGTAGATATGATTGAAAGTCCTCTCCAGTTTCATTATCCAGATGACGGGCCAGGTTGTTTCCAGCAGTTGACGCGGTTTCCTCGCCAATTTTCGCAAAGTGTATATTTAATGCATTTATGACTTCCACGTTCCCTGTAGCCAGTTTAGTTCCATCTTCAGCTATTAATTCATCATGAAGATCATGGGTCTTATGCTTTCCTAAGCACTTATTAATTATTTCCCATGTCTTCTTGGGGGACTCTTCTGCTTCAACAAATGCTTCGGCGAAGTAATGACTTTTTGCTGATCTTAAAATTGTTGTTAAATAGTTTTTGTGTCTGCGAAATTTAGCTAATTTAACTTCAGATGGATGCATTAAGTATGCCTTATATAACAGATTCTTATTTTTTATTGATACCAGCAATCCAGGATATATCCAAGGCTTAATCGGCTTTATACTATTTCTTCTTGATATTTGACGGAGAGGGAAAGCATTATTGAAACAACGTTTAAACTGATTCACAAAACATTCAGCAGCATATTTAGGGTCCGAAGACTCTAAACAAGAAGAAAAGTCACTTGAAGAAAGCAATACTTTAAGTTTACTTAAGGGGTTTCCATTAGTCATCCTCATTTTTCTTTTAGTAGGCCTATTAAACTCTGTAATCAAGTGAAAGTTGGTCACACGCATCAAATGGTCTGAAAAATATTCAATAACCACGTCACTAGACTTTAGTTCCAGATTCGTAAACAAATTATCAATAAAGGGAAGCAGAATCTTTTGTTATTCTTGTTGGGACTCCATAAGCTGGTAAGAGACCACTGGAAAAGCAAACTGGTAACAAGTCAGCCCCGTCAGAAGATATTCCGTGGAAATTACCACTTGAATTATTAGAATTATATAAATCAATATTAAAGTCACCCATGAAAACTATTTTTGGATACTTTTTCGAGGCAATAAGCACAAAATCATCAAGAAGTTCCATGAATTTTGAAGCAGGAGAACTTGGAGGCCGGTAAAAAACACAACACAAAATTTTCATACCATTTACATCTATTTTAACTGCCAAAAATTCAAACGCCATTTCAAGATATAGGTGATCAAATTCGCTCACCAGATCTGACTGAATTGATGACTTAATGAAAAAAACCTAACCTTCCCTGTTTTTATTAACCCGATTCTTATGAAGAAAAGTGTAATCCTGTTTATTAATAAATGTCTTTGTAGAATCATTTAAAAATGTCTCACAAGAGCCGAAGACATCAATATCATGATGAGAAATAAAGAGGGATGTTCGATCAAAAATGTTTAGTAACCTATGACAGTTTAAAAATTCAATTCTAAAACTAGAGCCTTTATTTAAAATTTGGGTGGGGAGTAGATGTTTATTTTTTGGGATAGAATGAACCATCATATCAAAAACATCATCATCATTGCATAATTTCTCAAATATTTTACCTAAATCAAGGGGGAGCTCCTCAAAATTACGAATTCTATTATCCATTATCTCGATGCTGGGTATACTTATTGACAAAAAGTGACTTACCAACCATACGGAGAGTCAAAGGAGACACAATTGTAACCAGAACTTCATCTGAAAGAAACAGAAATTAACAAAAAACTAGAACTTTATAACATGAAAACCTTATACAGGGAAAATCAGAAATAGTGTGGCACAAAGTAAGTAATTTAAATATAACATTTTGATGACAAAAAAAAAACAAAGTAAGAAAAAACCAAATAATACTCATTATGATACTTTTGCGAACGGGCCTTCGAAAATAATATAATAATAATCCTTAAACAATCATAAATTATCAAATTACTTAACAACTAGAGCACTAAACACAAAATGACAAAATACTCCACAAAATCATATAAATCTAAACTCAGATTACTACTATCCATTTCAGTTATTGATCAGCTCTCTCCCATATCACCGAACCACTTTTTTTTTTATCTCAAGCTACACAGGGGTTCCTTTATTTTTAACCCAAGAAGCAAATATCATTCCAGACTTCTTCATCTCTTTTGCTTTAGTGAGGAATCTTGTGTATAAAGTGTTAAGTGCTGAAGGAACTTATGTACAAATTCTTATTCCAGAGACCTTCAGGTCAGATATGTTTTGCATAACTAAATACGCTTCAGCTTCATTCCTGAGCCTAATTAGCACTGGATTAACTGCCGATTTTCGTGTCTGACTTTGATTACGGTGTCTATTCGTTATATTAACAGTTTTTCCACCTAAGCGGTAACATTTGTCAAACAGTTTGTGGTAACGAACTGTAAGTAAGGAGCGACCCGGCTCAATGGTAACCGAAACTCTAAAAAACGGGATTTTGATACCAATAGATACATCAAAAGAATCAGATTTTAATTCTGATTTCAAATATATAAGTTTCATTAAGTTTAATCTTACCCATCAAAAGTTACGTGCCTGAGAAAATTTGGCTGATTTTCAAAAAAAGGGGGAAAGACCCCTAAAAGTTATAGATCCTTAATGAAAATCACACCATCATATTCAGCGTATCAGACAACCCTGCTGCAGAGGTTTCAAAGCTCCTATCTACAAAAATGTGGAATTTTGCATTTTTTTTCCCAGAAGAAAGATCACGAATGCGTGATTATTTGTTTGTTTGTTTTTTTTTCCCCAGGGGTGATCGTATCGACCCAGTGGTCCTAGAATTTCGTGGGAGGGCTCATTCGAATAGAAATTAAAAGTTATAGTGTCCTTTTTTAGCGACCAACAAAAATGGAGGGCAACAAGGCTTCCTCCCATGCTCTTTTTTTCCAAAGTCACCAGATGAAAATTTGAGATAGCCATTTTGTTCAGTATAGTCAAAAATCGAATAACTATATCTTTCAGGATGACTTGATCCCCCACAGTCCCGAGGGGGAGGGCTGAAAGTTATGAACTTTACTCAATGTTAACATATAGTATTGGTTATTGGGAATTATACAGACTTTTTCAGAGGAGATTTTTTCTGGTAGGTGGGGGAAGGAGAGGGTCGGGGGCGATATGGGAGGATCTTTCCACGAAGGAAGATTTCATGGGGGAAGGGACATTGCTATGAAGGGGGTGCCGGATTTCCCAGCATTATTAAAGAAAAAGATCAGAAACTAAATAAAAAAAAACAAGTTTTTCAACTGATCAACTGATTATGATTAAGAGGTCATTTTTAAACAACTGGAAAAAAAATTCGAACTATAGTTTAAAGAGCAGGGTATTGACTAGGGGGCGAACCCCCTAATATACGTGTTAAAAATTTATGAATATAGAAGTTCGTTACGTAAGTTAATTCTAAGTTACGTATATTTATTACTAATAAAAACGTTCGTAAATAAAATTAAACAAGTTTCGAGAAAGCCATTTAACCAATTATAATATACAAATTTTGTTTTAATTATTCATGTCCGGGGAGCCAAAATCAAAACCTGCATTAATTCAAAAACGTTCAAAAATTAAATTAAAAAAAACAACTTTTTTTTAACTGAAAGTAAGGAACGACGTTAAAACTTAAAACGAACATAATTTTTTCCTTATATGATGGGGGCTGTCCCCTCTTCAACGCCTCGCTATTTACGCTAAATTTTTACTTTATCACAAATATATTTTTCTAAAAAAAAAAAAAAATTTAACTTAAATAGCGAGGCGTTGTGGAGGGGACAGCCCCCTTCATATACGGAATAATTTCTGTTCGTTTTAAGTTTTAACGTCGTTCCTTACTTTCAGTTAAAAAAACTTGTTTTTTTTATTTAATTAATTGACAAAGATGACTCAATTTTTAAGGTATTCTTAAGTAGATCTTTCACATGAGCTTCAAGGGATTGATTCGGATTAATATCTGTAGGTAAGCCGTGTATGATCAAGTTTAAACTTCTTTCTTTTACTTCAATTAGTAGCATTTGATAGTTAAGCAAAGAGTTTTTCTGCTTTTGCTCTTCAAATGACCTTTCTAGTTTGGCTATTTTTCTATCTCTTACTAAAGCCTCATTCTTTAACTCTTGTATTTCAGAAGATAAATTGTTAACTGCAGTTATTAAATCACCCTGCTTACTAAGTACTCGGTCTAATTTTTCGTTTTGGAGCTCATTAGATTGGTCGAACTTGTCTTGAGATACTGGAATATTCATAATATAATTTGACGATATGCCAGAACACAATTTTTTTTTTAAACACCATTAAACGAGACTTACTCCTAAGGGGGGTGATTGACTACCCCCCAAAAAATCCATAGAACGTGTTGTTGAAAGAAAAATTTCAGTTGAATCAATTACAGTTCAGGTATCCAGTAATTGCGCAATTTTAATCCTTTACTTCACTCAAATGTTTTTCAATTAGGATAGCTATCTATTTCATATTCTGGTCTTCACAGTACAGGAGCTAGTGAGAAAGTTTTTTTCTCAATTGCCGGGGTAACTGAATCAAGGGGGACGAGCTCCCTATTTTGTTTTTTTATCTTTTTTAATCGTCTTTTTTATCTTTTTTTTAGTAGTGATATACTGAATGATTATAGTAACAATAGTGATCAATTGTCTATGGAAAATAGCAAAGTTAAAGATAAAATATTAAAATTTGTAAATATAATTTTGAAAAATTGTAAGTAACCAGTTATTTTGGGAAATCTTCAATTAAACCCTGTAGCAAATAAGGTGATAAAAGTGAGTGTATTAGTTACAGAGGTATTTGCTTGATCTCAGCAGGAAGAAAATTCAACCAAATCTTCACTCTTAGATTAATACTTCAAAAGTGTCTAACCCCTCTTGTCCTCTCTTTTATTCAGACCTCTTTTATTCTTTTATTCAGACCCCTCTTGTCCTCAGTTTTATAGATTATGTCAAGGCGTTTGATCCTACTAATAGAAGCTTTAGTGGAGGTCTGTTTTTTTTTGTGGCAGTATTTTTGCTACTGTTAAAGTAGAAAGTGAGGACTGTAGTTGGTTTGATACGAAATTTGGATTTAAGCAGGGGTGTGTCCTATCACTGTTTATATGAAACACTTTAATGGATTTTACACACAGAAAAATGGCAAAAGACCATGGGAGAGCATGGTATAATATGGGGAGATATTGAGAGTATTATTGGGGAGATATATGATGTGATTTTGATGGAGGCTATCGGAGAGCATGGTATCCAATGGGAGGGTGAAATTCTCATAGACTTAGGTTATGCAGAGGATTTAAGTATACTAGATAAAATGTTAGCAAAATGAATGAACTTTTAGAGGTTTGGAAGGTGAGGATGCAAGAACAGGTTTGAAAATTAATGCTAAGAGGACTCAGTTGCTTAGACTAGGAGTAAGATGGTAATATTATGGAAAGATGGTAATATTATGTAATGAGGAAGTTGATAGCTTTACTTCTTGTCAATTATTACTACTACTAACAACTCACCACAGCACAAGGCCGCCTGAGGCCAACACAGTTACGCACGCTCCTCCTCCATCCAAATCTATTTAAAGCCCCCCCTCTTAACACCCTCTCAGGAAGTTCCCATTTCCTTTAAATCTTTCTTTATGACGTCCTCCCACCCCAAACGAGGACAACCTGCTTTCTGTTTAACCCTAGATGGTTGGCCAAAAAGGACAATCTTTGGCAATATGTCATCCTTCATCTGCACCATGTGCCCTGGCCGTCTCAACCTTTCTCTCATTATAACCCTAGAAAGCAGGATTGAACCAAATTTTTCGTACAGACTACTGTTTGAAATACAGTCAGTCAGCTGGGTACTCAGAACAATCTAAAGGCAATTTCTCTGGAAAACATCTAGCAAATCTTCTTCTGCTTTTTAGAGCGCCCATGCTTCAGAACCATATTTGGCCAATGTCATCACAATAGCTTCTAATATTCTTATCATGGTTTGCAGACTATCTTCCTAAACTTTTTTTTAACTGTGCAAAACGCCCTGAGCCTTGGCTATTCTACTTTTAACATCTTCACTGCTCCCACTACCAAGGTAAGTGAATCTGCCCACTTGATCAGTCTTTTTGTTACCCAAAGTACCTTTTCATCTTCTCTTATTCCTAGCCTTAGTGACATAGTCTTCTTAAAATTAACTTTCAAAACTATTCTAGCACCCTGAACTCCCAAAACTAGACTCATACCAGCAATAGAGCGCAGTTGCCAAACGCTAAATATTAAAAACACCACTGACTACGTTGGCTCGTCCGTTTTTGCATATTTTTGGTGATAATTTGTGCAGAAGGGAGCAATAGCAAACAAACAAGAGGCCGAGTTGGTACCAGCGGGATTTTAATCCTTAAACTGCTGGGAATAGGTGATTTGAGTATTGCACTTCCCACGTTCTGTCTACCTCGAGAATTGTCAAGGCAATAAATTTAGCATTCTGAGCATCGACGAGATACAACACTTTCATTTGAGCGCCAGGAGAGGAAAAGCTAGCAGAAGAGGGAAAGTACCTGTGGCAAGTGCTCTAGAGGGATCTGCCGAGAGCAATCTCTTAAATTGCAGGAGACAAGCAAACAGGGCTTTACACTTCCCTAGTTATCTCCGCAAACCTTACTACGTAACACTTCAAACCAGAATGAACTGTAACATTTGCAAACAGACTACAAAGCCAAATGACGCTCTTTGCAACAAGATTTGCAACAAGCAGTCACACTTGAAATGCCTCAAGATAACAGCATATGATGCCAAAATAATTGCAGCAAACTAGAAGTGCGGGAGCTGCTCTTCCACCTCTCCACTACCACTACCACAATCAAGATCGAAAGGTGGCTCGAAGAAGACCATCGCGAGCAGCTCACAGGAGACAAAACAGTCTCCCTGTCCGCAAGCTCTGGATCCAGAAAAATTCCAGTCTTCGGAGACTCCTGGATCATCCAGATCACAAGAAGGCTCTACCGGTAGCTTATGCAGCTACTGCCACCTGGCAGCTGAAGACTGAACTGCACTCAAGTGCTTCTTCTGCAGTGAGTATGAACATGTTTCTTGCCGAAGGATGCATCTAGACTTATTCCTAGCGCTGAAAGCCCATGATAAGAGCTCACTACTACTCAAATATGAATGTGTATGCTGTAGTAAGCGAAGCGTAGCCAAACTTCAATTGGCAGTCCTTGAAATGACACAAACTAACCGAAGCATGGCACCTTTACGGCAGCAACAGCAGCAGCCAGAAATGCAACCAATTACCGACATCAACATCGTCCCATCTCAGTCACCAGCAACTAACAGAATTCAAAACTCAAGCGCCGTCACAGCTAGCGTTCTGCTGCAAGCCGAAAAAGAGAGGAAACTACGAGAGGAGAAAAGTATGAACTTTGTAATATATGGCATTCTAGAATCTAACAAAGAGTCTGATGCTGAGAAAGTTGTGCAGCTGGTCTCTAGCAATGACCTTGGTGCTCAACTACAACTGACAGACATCCTAGAAACAGCAAGACTGGGCCGCCCCCTCTCAGACTCGGATAACGTGCAAGGCCAAAGGCGCCTACTCGTGAAACTGTGCAAGGACTGTGAAGAAATCCGAAGAAAGCGATCGAAAATCTTGAAGGGTGCACCAAATCTGCGAAGATCCACTGACAACCATGTCCGACGATACGTCTATGTGAATCCAGATCTCACAACAATGCAAAGAACTGAATAAGCTGCTACACGCCATGCAAAGAGATCACAGTCCTCTGACAACCGACCGGATGCCGGCTCTTTAGCTGCTGGTCAACGCTATCCCAGCCCACGTCGTCAGTGACATAGAGTGCGCTGTGTACTTCAAGGTGGTGACCACTGTATACCAGTGATATCCATAGTTCAGAACAACAACAGAATCAAAAGGCCAAGAAATAACCAATATTTGACACGTGTAGTAACTGCAGGGTATTCAGCACCTATGCCAACCCTGAGACCTTACTCTCCTGATAATCCTGTGGACCACCTCCTCTCGAATAGTTCCCCTCCCGTACTAAAACCTGTAAAGCTGAATGCCAAGACATATCTTCCAAACCTGATTCTTTGCAACGCCCGGTCCCTAACCAAAAAGCTTGATGAATTAGAACTTGTCTTGCGCATAAACTTAGCACCATTAGCAGTAATTACTGAATGCTAGGATATAACAACTGAAACGGGTGCAATCAAAGAATATCTGAACTTTTTTTAATACCAGACGTGATAGAGAGAACGACCGACGTGGAAGTGGCGTATGAATCTAATTCCACAAAGACTTACCATGTAAACAACTTGGTATTCCCCAGATTCGTGCCACGAGACAATCTGACTCTGGTGCAAGCCGAAGGGGCTACCAAGGACTTACTCATGCATCATAGTAGCAGCAATATACTATCCAGAAGGTGCACTTAATAGGCGAGAATTAGTGACGCATCTGCAATATCAAGTTGACAGTTTTCGGAAACAGCACAGCAATCCGTCATTTATTATAGCAGGAGACTTCAACTTAACCGACAAAAAATAGATTTCATGTGTGTTGGACCTTCAACAAGTTGTCGATGTTCCCACTCATGAAAGTGGAAGCATACTGGACCTCATACTGACAAATCTCGAAGCGTACTATGAACCGCCATTTTCCTTAGGACCACTTGCAAAATCTGATCACAATATTTTATGCTGGAAGTCGAAGAACAGAGACCGTATACCTAAACCAAAAAAGACTAGAATACTGTACAGACCACTAAGTGAAAGCTCCATTCAAGCCTTTGGAAGATGGATTGCGAACTTCAATTTTGCTGCAATCTGTGCTATAACTGACATCGATGAAAAGGTTAAGACACTATATTCGACTCTGCAACAAAAATGCAGCGAATTGTTTCCTGTCAAAATGCGCTTGGTCTGTGAATCAGATAAGCTGTGGCTAAACTCAGCTCAAAATAATGATAAAAAAAACGATGCAATCTCCATGCCATGGGAGAAGTATCGGAGGGGAAACAGGTTGAGAAACCAAGTCGTTTCAGCCCTCCGCGTATCTAGGAAAAGGCATATACAGGAAAAAGTAGCTCCACTCCTCAAGTCTGATTCCCACAAGTGGCACGACGCGGTAAAATGGCTTACTGGAAAACAGAAAGGGACTGAAGTACGAATTAGAAACATAGACCGGAGTCTAACCAGAGCCTCGGATGTTAACGAGTTTTTTACACAAACTTGTACTTCTTACCCCACCATAAGTGACGAATAGATGAGCAATATCATCAACAGTTGTAGTGCCGATTATATTGTAGAAGTGTCCGAAATATCAGTCTTCCATGAAATCGAACGACTACGTAACAACTGTGCCACATACCCAGGTGAACTCCCTGTGAAGCTACTGAAAGAGTACTCACCTTTTCTAGCCAAACCCATGGCATCAATCATAAATCAGTGTTTCTCAGAGCAATCGTTCCAAAAGTTGTGGAAAGCTTCCTATGTGCGAGTCATTCCAAAAGTGAAGGCACCCCAGTCCTGCGATCAGCTGAGACCTATATCCATAACTCCCAACTTGGCTAAAGTGGCCGAAGGTTTTATACACCGTGCTCTATTACAGCAGATTGCACCCTCAACAGACACTTACTAATATGGCTGTATACGAGGGAGTAGCACGGTAATATACCTAGTGTGGATGTACCATTTGATAGTTGAGTGGCTGGACAGCCCGAACAGTGTTGTCGATTTACTTTTGGCAGACTATAGAAAAACATTCGACCTTATAGAGCACCTCATTGTATTAAAAATCTAAAAGAGATGGGGGCTGGAAAATCTTACTGCTATTAGTGAGAGATTTTCTACAAGGGCAACGGTAATTGCTATATCCATTATTTGCCGATGATATCCGCTCTGGGTGGACCGAACTTACTTGTGGCTGTCCCCAAGGAACGAAACAAGCTGCCCTTTTATTCCTTGCAGTCATCAATAAAATCCTTACGGAATTTCTTTGATTCTGAGCGTTTCAAGTTCGTTAACGACTTGTCTTCGCTTCTCAAATACATAGTAGAAAACGCAGTAGCAAAACAGCAGTTTGAACCAACGCTTTTTTTGGACTTTTTTAACCAGTGTAAATCCAAAGTCTGCATCTGAACGAGCTGAAATCGAAGGTTCTATGCTTAAACCTGCTCAAGCGAGATATTACAATATCAGATGTTCCCTTCCCAACTGTTTCGTCTCGGACAATACTAGGTATGACTTTTACAAGTGATTGCTCATTTAAACTGCACGTAGACAATATCATATGCAAAGGACACTACTCAATCCAAAGTTTAACGAGTATGCAAAGGCTGGGTTTCTCAGATCGTCAGCTCTTATTGGCTTACACGACATACATCAGGCCAATCCTTGAATATTGTTGTCCTGTCTGGGGTCCTCAAGCTCAAAAACTGCCTACATGTCAGAGGAACTAGAAGACGTTCAAAAACTAAAATAATTCTTGGACCCAGGAATGAGAGTTACGAGCATGCCCTTGTGGTTATGAGCTTGCCCACTTTGTTCGCCCGAAGACACGATTTGATAATGAGATTCGGGAAATCACTCATGTCAAAGGAGAAACATCGCTCAATTCTTCCTCCAACTGCACCGACCCCCAAACTCACCAGGCATCAGAACAGACTACAATCCGCCAAGTGCTAAGCGAACAGATTTGCCAATTCCTTTGTACCATATTTTGTTAGTGCATTAAATAAGTGATTTTTTTTTCTTAAATGCATTGTAAAAATAGCATAATTTAGCGTTCAGTTTTGTTTGCTACGAAAGCTATTTGATTAAACGAATACGAATAAACGAAAAAAAATATATCCAGTTTATCCTGAGTACCTGATAGAATACCAGATAAGAAATACTATTTTAAATAAATTAAAATGAGAATACTAATGGCAGGAAAAATGGTAATCGGATGAATAAAAAAATGTTACATATTATACAGTAAGAATCTGATTGTTTTCTTTTAGTTTAATATATATCCTAAGGGTATATATGGAACCATCAAGGGGATTGTTGTAAACACAACATTATCATTAAAAAAACATAAATCCCCATTCATAGCATTTTAAATATCGGTAAATCTGTTTCTTAAATGTTAGGAAAATACCTTGATATGGCTTAAAATTCTGCTGAGATAACAGGAATTGTATTAAAAACTAAGGCCAATAAAAAAAAGGTTGAAAACCCAAAATTAGGTTAAAATATTTTTTCAGAATTTTGATAAATACAGACCTATCAAGAATGCACTGTTTCTTAAATGTTAGGAAAATACCTTGATATGGCTTAAAATTCTGCTGAGATAACAGGAATTGTATTAAAAACTAAGGCCAATAAAAAAAAGGTTGAAAACCCAAAATTAGGTTAAAATATTTTTTCAGAATTTTGATAAATACAGACCTATCAAGAATGCAATCATTTAAAACTTAGAAATAAGGGTAAACTTATATTTTTCATATAATTTAGCTATTCTTAATAACAGTTTAGCTATAGAAATATAATCTAGCTATTCCAAGCAGCAGATGTTCACACACTTAATGGCTAACTGCATAGACATGCTTGCAAAAATACAAAATTTCCAGTATTTCTTTCCAGCAGGTTGTTGTATTTGAAGAGACTCCAGAGAGAAGCATCAGCTATCAGCATTGTCAACATTTACTCGTTTGACATCTTGTAGATAATACAACGTACTTAATGTAGCTAATGAAGAGCCAAATTACAAGTTATTATGATAACTAGATGACATTTTTGAAACAGTGGGGAAGGCGTCAGGACCACTACCGTAAGGACATCGAAAAAATCCGTCATAACATCGACAATACATCCATCATAACATCGACACGTCAGGACATCGACAGTCATAATCGCGACCCGTCAGAATATTGACAGTCAGAACATCAACACGTCAGTTCATTGACAGTCACAATTGCTACCCGTCAGAACGTTGACAGTCATAATATCGACATGTCAGTTCATTGACAGTCACAATCGCTACCCGTCAGAACGTCTACAGTCATAAAATCGACATGTCATTACATCATTTTTTTTTCATAATGAAAATCTGTCAGAACGTCGACAGCCATAACATCAACATGTCATAACATATATATATATATATATATATATATATATATATATATATATATATATATATATATATATATATATATATATATATATATATATATATATATATATATATATATATATATATATATATATATATATATATATATATATATATATATATATATATATAATACTTACGAAGTAAATACGAAGTTTAAAACTAAAAATGCTCTTAAAAACTTTTAAAACAGCCCCAGCATTCTTACTTCAACGTAGTTCAACCAGGACTAATAAATAAAATGATAAGAAAGAATGAATTCATTCAAATGAAATATTTTAAAATGGTTAAGTGCAAGTTTTCAGAGCTTTTTTTGCTTTTTTAGCAGCTAGTCTCCAAGGCCTTTTTTTAATGGTTTCAATACTACTGTCAATTGGTTTGGTAAAATATTTGGTTAGATCATTTTTAATTAGATTTGAATATAAATCATTCAGTGAAAACTCTCCAAGTCCCTATTTTAGGAAATATTTTCATTTATTTTGAGCCTAATTTAGATAAGTTCTCAAACTATCTATTTTATCCCCATATCACTGTTAATGAGAGAAGATTTTTCAAATAGTATTTTGTCACTATGATTATCAAATATATGGCTAGCTAAAGCAGAATCAAAGGAGTTATTAGAACTATTAGCAACCAACGCTTTGTCTATGTTTTCTTTATGCTGGTGTATCCGCCTTTCCAGATTCTGATGAGTTCTGCCAACGTAGTAATTGCCACAAGCGCATGGTATTTGATAAACCCCTCTTTGGCGGTTAATTGGGGTTTTATCTTTACCGGAGTTTAAAAAACTTGTGATTTTAAAATTATTAGTGAAAACTAAATACAGAATATTTTTTGTGCAAACATTTTTTATTTTTGTTGTGATTCTTGGGATGTACGGAAGACAGATAATATCAGAGCGGTTTTGGGGAGCTTCGCAGTGCGAAATATTGTTGATCTTAAAAAAATGTCTTTTTAGTCTACGGTTAATCGTATTACTGAAAAAAGGAATGGGGTATTCGTTGTCAAAAAGAATATCTCTGATAAAATTTAGTTCTGCTTTTATGTATGAATCGGAGCAAATGTTCAGGGCACGGTCAATAAGAGAAGTTACAACTGCTCTTTGAAATTGTGGGGGGTGATTTGATTTAAAATGAAGATATCTATTGTTTTGTGTTGGTTTTCCATAAATAGTAAAATCCAAATTATTAGTATTACGGATAATTAGCACATCCAAAAATGGTAGTTTATTTTCAATTTCAATTTCTAGGGTAAACTGCAAATTTCTATCATAAGTATTAAGATGATCTAGGAAACCCCGAAGTTCAATTTCCCCATAATTCCAAAGTGAAATTACGTCATCCATGTAACGACCCCAGTAGACATGTTTTAAAAAATAAGAATTTAATGCCCAATTTTCAAGGTTCTCAACATAAATATTTGCCAGTAGGCCGGATAAAGCTGCTCCCATTGGTAACCCATTTACTTGTTGATAAAAAGAATCACGAAACTGAAAATACACTGAAAACTTATTACAAATTTTAAAAAGATCAAATGAAACTTCACCATCAATCCCTGCTGCAGAGTCTTTGATTAAGTGATAATTTTTATTTACTTTGTTTTTTAATAATTGCTCGGAAATAGCCACACCTGCATTTGTATAAATAGTAATAATAGCAAAACTGCCAACTATTTTGTTTTCTGAATTACTTGTGTTATTAAGCTTTTAAGCTAAATCTGCTGAATTACTAATGTAGGAATTTTGTGAGTACAGTAGAGGTTTGAAAGCTGTGCAAAGGCTTTTTCCAATATTGGAAGCGGGGGCTTTAGTACATACTACGATAGGTCTTAAGGGAATACCCTGTTTAGGCAGTTTTGGTAAGCCGTAAAATTTTGGACAGAAGCCACCATGGGGGAGAATTTATTATATAATTGTGGGGTGTTTTTTCTATTCTGTGTTAGCTGCTTTAGTTCATTTATAATATTATTAGTAAATTGATCAGTAGGATCATGAGCGATCGGTTTATATGTACTACTGTCCTTTAAAAGTGAAAAGATTTTGTTGTCATAGTCTGTTGTATCCATGACAACAAGTGAATTACTTTTGTCTGCTTTGGTTATTATAATAGATGGGTCTTTGCGGAGGTTAGATAATATTTTTATGTCGTGCAAATTTTTTTGGGTGAAAGTGGTAGGAGACTTAGCCTTTTTTTGGCTATTATAAAGAGTATTTATGAGACAAGACCTAACTTCGTCAGGGTTAGAAACAGATGGGTAGTCTTTATGCTAAGCGGACTCTAAAGAGGAAACTATACCTGCCACGGAAACTTGTTCTGGTAGAAAAGAGAAGTTTGACCTTTTTCCAGTGTATTGATTTACTGAGGTTCAAATGTTCTAGAAGAGAGGTTAACAACAGCGGGTCCAGGAGTGAATCTTGAAGAATAAATACAGGTTCTCATCAAAGATTCTTCTCTCAATTTTTCCAATTTTGTATAAAGTCTTTCCTTTGACAAGCGAAAATCATGGCGAAACAAATTCCTTTCTAATCTAACAACTTGAGAAAAATCAACAGTGGACAGGATTTCAAACAAAAAATTTTCGAGAGATTTTCTTTCTGAAGAAATGATATGTCTTTTTTGCTTTTTGTCCTTAATAATATGGACTAAGGTTTTTAATTGTATTGTATGAGCAAATTGCCCTTCTTTCCAGGTATTTAAATGTAATTTATATCTCAAAGACTTAGGAATAAGATTTTCGTTTCTGCATGATTCTAAAAAATTTTGTTGATTAATAATATTTGCATGTTTTTTACCTAGACTAATAAAATAAAATATTTCGTAGGTCAACTGCTCCCCATAAGCAAGATGTTTAAATTGTATGTCTCAAAAATTTTATTGGATGTGTTTGGAAAATGAATGGGATTGGGAGGATGCAAGCTTGCCCTCCATTCCTCCAATCTCTTTTTACTCTTAAAGGGGACCTGGAACTTTTAATCTTGAATCAAATCCGCTTCCAATATTGGAAAATGGTTTTGCACAGCTTTCAAACCTCTACTGTATTCACAAAATTCCTGCGTTAGTAATTCAGCAGATTTAGTTTAAAAGCTTAATAACACAAGTATTTCAGAAAACACAATAGTTAGCAGTTTTGATATTATTACCATGTATACGAATATAGATGTGGCTACTTCTGAGCAATTATTAATAAACAAAATAAAAGAAAATTATCACTTAATCGAAGACTCAGCAACAGGGATTGATTGCGAAGTTTTATTTAATCTTGTTAAAATTTGTAATAAGTTTTAAATGTATTTTCAGTTTCGTGATTCATTTTATCAACAAATAAATGGGTTACCAATGGGAGCAGCTTTATCCAGCCTACTGGCAAATATTTATGTTGAGAACCTTGAAAATTGGGCATTAAATTCTTATTTTTAAAAACATGTCTATTGGGGTCGTTACATGGATGACGTAATTTCCCTTTGGAATTATGGGGAAATTGAACTTCGAGGTTTCCTAGATCATCTTAATACTTATGATAGAAATTTGTAGTTTACCTTAGAAATTGAAATTGAAAACAAACTACCATTTTTAAATGTGCTAATTATCCGTAATACGCAAAACAATAGATATCTTCATTTTAATTCAAATCACCCCCCACAAGTTAAAAGAGCAGTTGTAACTTCTCTTATTGACCGTGCCCTGAACATTTGCTCCGATTCATACATAAAAGCAGAAATAGATTTTATCAGATATATTCTTTTTGGCAATGGATATACCATTCGTTTTGTCAATACTACGATTAACCGTAGACTAAAAAGACATTTTCGTAAAATTAATGATATTTCGCACTTTGAGGCTCCGGAAAAACCTTCTAATATTATCTGTCTTCCGTACATCCCAAGAATCAAAACAAAAATGGAAAATGTTTGCACAAAAAATAATCTATATTTAGATTTCACTAATAATTTTAAAATCACAAGTTTTTTCAACTCCGGTAAAGATAAAACCCCAATTACCCGCCAAAGAGGGGTTTATCGAATAACATGTGATTGTGGCAATTACTATGTTGGTAGAATTCATAAGAATCTGGAAAGGCAGATACACCAGCATAAAGAAAATATAGACAAAGCGTTGGGTGCTAATAGTTATAATATTTCCTTTGATTTTACTTTAGCAACCTGTACATCTGATAATCACAGTGACACAATACTATTAGAAAAATCTTTTCTCATTAGCAGTGATTTGGGGATAAAATAGAGAGTTTGAGAATTTATCGAAATTAGGCTCAAAATAAAAATAAAAATATTTCCTTAAATAGGGACTTAGGAGAGTTTTCAGTGAATGATTTATATTCAAATCTAATTAAAACTGATCTAACAAAATATTTTACTAAACCAATTGACAATAGTATTGAACCCGTTAAAAAAACGCCTTGGAGACTAGCTGCTAAAAAGGCAAAATAAGCTTTGAAAACTTGCACTTAATAATTTTATTTTATTTCGTTTGAATGAATTCATCCTCTCTCATCATTTTATTTATCAGTCCTGGATGAACTTCGTTGAAGTAAGGATGCTGGGGCTGTTTTAAAAGTTTTTAAGAGCATATTTAGTTTTAAACATCGTATTTTAATGTAAGTTTATATATATATATATATATATATATATATATATATATATATATATATATATATATATATATATATATATATATATATATATATATATATATATATATATATATATATATATATATATATATTTTTCTTTAATGTTGTGCTGAAGACGGCCCTTGGACATAGGGCCGAAATATTCACCGATTTAAATTGCACTGTCTTGGAAAAAAATTTCCCTATTGTTTTTAAGTTGTGTTTGTTTGATATGGAAAGGCAGTGTGGTCTTCGTCAATATTTGTGACTGTCAATGAACTGATGTGTCAATGTTATGACTGTTGACGTTCTGATGGGTAGTGATTGTGACAGTCGATGTTCTAACAGATTTTCTTTGTTAAAGAAATGACGTTTAGTGCTTGTGACGGTTAGATGAAATGGTAGCACACCAAACAGTGTAGTTAAAATCTAAAATTGAAATTTCTCTATCCCATAGCACTCAAATCCATGCTTCATTTTATTCTCTTAGTATCCTAGGTAAATTTTGTTCCAGAAGAGTAATTTACTTAATTATTGGGAAGTTCACTGTGAAGAGGAGAAAAAAAGAGCCAACCTCATTAATCATAAGCAAAAGCCTTAAATTCTAAATTTTAACTGAGTATGTGTATTAAAATAATCTCTTCTTTGTGTTGACTAATCTAAAAAAAAGTTTTCAATTTAAAGTAAAAAAGCACAATTAAGCCTAAAATGACAAGAAATTAAATCAATTAATGACTCAAACCTAAAATAGATGGATAATAATATCAATGAATAAAAAAAAAATCAGAACAAATTAAGATTAAATGAATAGATATATCCATCATAATGGTTAAAGATACTACTATAGATAAAAGTGCCCATTTAAATACGAAGGCCAGAACATCATTTGTTTTTACTGAAGATTAAATAAAAAAAGTTTTTTTAACTAAAAGTAAGAAGCAACATATGAAGGGATTGCTCTCCTCTTCAGTACCTTGCTCTTTACGCTATAGTTTGACTGTTTATCCCAATTTTTAAGATGGCTCCTAAAACAAAAGGGCCATTTGATTAGAATTGTAAGCTTTTTTTAAAAGTTCTAAAAAACTTAAGCACAAAGAGCAAGGCTATGAGGAGGGCCTTACAATCTTTATGGTCACTTTGAAAGGGCACTAGAACTTTTAATTTCCATTCGAATGTGCCATTTACCAATTTTCTAAGACCATTATTTCAATATGATCACCCCTGAAAAAAAAACAACAACAACAAAACATGCACCCATTATCTTCCTTCTGTGAAAAAATACAAAATTCTGCAATTTTGAATATAAGAGCTTGAAACTTCTACATTACAGTTCTCTGATATGCTGAATCTGATGGTATGAATTTCATTAAGATTCCTTGACTTTTAGGGGGTTTTTGCCCCTTTTCCAAAAGTCAGGCAAATTTTTGTCAGGCTTGTAACTTTTAATGGGTAACACTAAACTCAATAAACCTTATATATTTAGAATCAGCACATTAAACTACTTCTTTTGATATATCAATTGATATCAAAATTCCGTTTTTTCGAGTTTTGGTTACTATTGAGCCAAGTTGCTCCATACTTACAGTTTGCTACCATGAACAGTGTATTTGTATTTTAAGCAACTTTTTTATTTGTCATACCATTGACATCACTATTAAAAAATGGTATCAAAAGGCTAACAAAGGCTTATAAGGAAAAGGGGTGATACCACCCCTCACTCTCAAACCCACTGAAAGGCTTGACTGTCATTTGGGTGAAAGACTAAGGGGTGGTACCCCGACTCTTGTTTCAAGTAATTACTGTTTGTTTTAAATTTGAATTAACTATTCATTTTAATTTTTATTTGTTAAAGGATTCATTTATTCATTGAATGCAGTATCAAGTGAAGCTGGATTTTCAGGAGCTTGGTAGATAAAACTTGTGTTTAGTAGGTTATATAAAGACTCAAAGATATCCAGTTTATCCTGAGCACCTGATTGAATGCATCCAGGTGAAGCACCTGGATAAGAGACATTATTTTAAATGAACTAAAATGAGAATAATAATGTAAGAATTTATGGTAATCTGACTAATGTAAACATCTTGCATATTATACAGTAAGAATCTGATTGTTTTCTTTCAGTTTAATATGTATCCTAAGGTTATATTTGGAATCATCAGGGGGATTGTTGCAAACACAACATTAACCATAGAAAAAAGCATAAATTAGCAATTGCAGAATGCCTCTCTTTTTGTTTTAGCATGTCTCCTGGAGAGGAGCATGCTTTATTGAAAGCACGCATTTTTTACTGAAAATATACAAATTATTTTTAAATAATATACAATAAATTCTTTATGAAAATAAAATACATTTTTTATTGGTGGCATTTTTATTGAAAGTATCCTCAATTGAAGGCATATAACCATTACTGAAAAGTGCTTTGAGCTTCATACCTTTGCTCAATCCCAACTCATACGACTTTAAATAACTGCAAATATGATTCTTAAATTTAGGAAATACCCTGATATGGCTTAAAATTCTACTGAGATAATAAGAGCTGTATTTTTAAAAACAAAGGCCAATAAAAAAGAGGCTGAAGTCCTAGTTTAGCTGCTTTTCGATATCTTAGAAAAGGGTTAGGCTAGGAAAATGAAACTTTCAGGGATGCTTCTGCAGACTAAAGTATGTCATGCAAAGTTATTTTGAAGTACCTAACTCCAATCATTCTCCCTCTAGAGGACACTGACCTTTGATGACCGTTTAAAATAATTGTGTTATAAAAATAAAACCTTACAAAATTGATTAAATAAGCACAAGAAAACTGTTTCCAGCTTTAAAATTTTGCTCAATCCCAATTTATGAGGTTAGTAAGATCTGGAAATAGTTTTCCTAAATTAAAAAAAAAAAAAAAAAAAAAAATCAACTGATGTGGCTTAATATTCTACTCAAATAATAGGAATTACATTTTCAGAATTAAAACAAGACAAAAAGAAACTGAAAATTAAGGTAAAAATGTTGTTGTCTCAAAATTTCAATAGATACATATATACATATATATATATATACATATATATATATATATATATATATATATATATATATATATATATATATATATATATATATATATATATATATATATATATATATATATATATATATATATATATATATATATATATATATATATAGCCTATATTAAATAGCCTAAGCCTTAAATAGCTATGGTAAGACCCTGAGTATTCAGTCAGTGCCTAATCTTGGCCAGATATTCTGATTAAAAAGTATATTTCCAATACATACACATGAGGCTCCTAGTCTTGGACCTTATATTTATAGGGTTAGATATTTATGATTGGCTGATGGTTAGGACTACACCAGTAGGGGTTGGCTGACTAGGCTACAATATAAGAAAACATCAAGTTTTTAAACCAGAATTTCAGTTTAGGCAAAAGTTGCCTCTACTCCCTATTAGGGTGGTCCTTAAGAGATGGAAAATTTTTTTTTACTCTTTTTTATGGGGCACGGTCTGAAATGATTCCATTCTGATTATAATTGAATAATAAACAAACATTTTAGCATTATTTTCAATTTCAGAGGTCCCTACCATAACTATTAGAAATGTTTAAGCAAGCTTTGATAAAAAAAAAGCGCACAATAATGCCGTTTAATTAAATAATATCAAACATGTTATTTTTTATATATTTTTTTATATATTTTTTTATATATTTTTTATATATTTTTTATATATTAATATCAAACATGTTATTTATTATGAGTTGCTGTACACTAAATAGAAAATAAGCGATTTGCAATAGTGTCCAGCAATAGTAATAGCGTCCAGTTACTTCAATTGTCAAACTACACAGTTCACATATGGGCTTCAGACTGGTTCATCGGTGTCTTTTTGGTTCGATCACTGTAACGCTGTCGGTACTCCTTAACAACTAGCAACAGGAACTGTTTCTGTTCTTCAGATGTTGTGTGCAGTTTGTTATAGTCATCCATCAGTGCAACACCACGTTCAGCAATGTCATTGATTACCCTCATGCTGTGCACTATATTTTTAACTGTCTGGTAGTCTTCTTCAACTGACCACAGATCAATGTTCTTAGTTAGGAATGATAAAGACAGTCCGGTAATGCTGAAGAATCTGTTGGTATTCTGCGTGACAAAGTTTTCTAACTTCTTCTCCCCGAGTGTCAACGGGTCCACTGTTATCCTCTTCAGAGGGTGCTCTGCTCCTGATGTTTGCAAAGCCGTAACCATATGATGTTTGGTGTCATTTGATACTTTGTCGTCAAAGAAGGCGAGTGCCACCAATTCCTCTGATAAGTACCATAGGTGTCTTATTATTTTGTTCGAGGCAGTTTTTGATATCGATTCTGATATTTATCTGTAGCTCAATGAGAGTGGCTGATGGTACAGACAATACTTGAAACCATGCTTTCACTTAGATGATGACATTGAATCGATAAATATCAGCAAGGGCCTTTCCTTGGCTTTTCGTGAGTTTGAACTGACCTCTGAACATCCAGATCTTTAGTGCATAGATGGCCTTTGCCATCCACCTTGCTTGATGCAGCCCAGCTGGAGCTCTGAACGAGATTCCCTTAGATGGCGTGCCACCGAGGAATATGATTGTCAAGTCCAAAAGCTCACGGTAATCATCACGGGGTTGATACAGTAGTGTCTGCATCTCAGCAAATGCTATGATATCTGTGATTACATGTGAAACATCTGTAAACACACCCTCATCTGATGAAGCTGTCTGAAAGTCTGCTCTGTCAATAAACTGCCAGGTTTTCTTAAACTGGTTGAAAATTGTAATCTCTGGGCCTTTGCTAGGACCAAGGCGATCAAGAACCACTGCTTGTAAGACTATTTCTAAGATATGATGTCGACAATCAAACCAAAGCATGTCCTTGTCAAGTTTTTGTTTTAGAGGGATACAATCACCATTTCTTGGACCGGAATTGACAGATGTGGTGTCAAAACACATGCACTTTACATTATCTGTAATGTTCCAAGCCACAGCTGCTTTAAAAACTGCTGCCGCAGAAGCTTGGCCAGTTCCCGAGGCTAGCTTTGGAACATCAAGAAGCTGATCTACACCTGCTCCGGAGACCAAAATTGGAAGGCGATTGACAATCTGCCGGCTGCAGATATCCTCTAGGAGTTTTCCATCTCAGTGAATAGTTAGAGGAACTGTTGGTTTAAACTCCTGTCGTAGATTTTCGGCTATTGCCTGGCGCCGCTTCATCCTGTCTCTGCGAATTGAAGAGTGATTGACATTGTATTCACCATGATCATGAACAAGGTGTTGCATAGTCGGAACAAGAAGTAATGCAGCACTTCTGTCACTAGCTTTAGCCACATCCAGACATGCTGACATTTTGTCATCCAATATGTATGCTCTTCCTCTTTTTTGACGCTTTGCTGAGGTTGACGGTTTCATATCTTCTGTTTCAGGGTCTTTAATTTCTTGACCTTTTTTGCTGTCAGTGTCGCTGTCAGATGATGATTCCAGTGTCACTTTCTTTTCTCTTGTTGTTCTTTCTTGCCTCTCCTTCTCAATTCTTATGTCATGGTATTCTTTCCTTTTCTGAGATGATGCTCTTTTTATTTCTAAAACCTTGTCGACAATGCCCATCTTTCCACGGCGTCCTGGTTCCCGATGCGCTAACGGAAACTCACGGTCTTCTTGAATGCGTATCATCTCCATTGCGTTGGCGTGGGCAATGTCAAACAAAACGTCGAGGCCCTCTTTCCACTCTTCTTCCTTCTTTTTCAGTGTTTCAGAACGCTTAGCTTTGTTTTCTTTAATTCTCTTCAGGTTGTCATACTGCTTAAAGAGACATTGAATTTTGTTTACCACATGTTTCTTGAGCCTCGTTGGAATGTGTGCCTTGCCCAAACTGCAAGAACGTCATGGGCTGTTGTATGTGCCGCTTCACGGACTGTCTTGTTTGTCACTTGCTTGTAGTGATAAAATAGCGCCATGACCTCCTTCTTTGACGGTAGTTTTGTTGAAATCAGAGTGTCTGATAAATGCTTGATGAGCCATATGTCTGTTTCACTTCTTGTAGTTGGTTTTAATATTGTATCAGTACTGTCACTTGTACAAACAATGCAGTACATGCTGTCACTCATTGCTGTGTCAGTGTCAGTGTATCTGCAACAATGTATCGGATTAATAAAGTTACCTGTATCAGTGTGAAGCATAATTAATATATTGCAGTTCATAAAACTAAAAAAAAACGAAATTTGCATTTTCACTCACATTGCATACAACAAAAATGGCGTCCTGGGTTGAAATGCATTGTGGGAAGCCTGCAGATAAATAAGTAAATAAGTCCAGCAGTTCAGAAAGCTACCATGCTGTACTATAGTGTAGTGTTGACTGTTGAAAACTGTGCAAGACAGGCAGCATTGAGCAATGAGCAATGAGCATGCAGCAACCAAAAACTTTAACCTCTGGTAGGGACCTCTTAATGTCAATATATTTGGCTCTTTTTTGGGATTCTGTGGTATTTTAAGAATAGAAACAAGATTAGGGGGTGCCTGTTGAAGAAATCCTACTTTGAAAAATAAGGACCACCCTACTCCCTAGCCTGTTTAAATAGAATTATTCTGTTTCACAATACTTTTCTTGGTGTAAATGTATGAGCAGTCCACCACATGAGGAGACATGTAAGAAAACAATTCTTACTTTATAATATGTAAAATAATCCTAGTTAACATATTTTGCAGTAGGAGAACCTTAATCAATCAATCAATCAACATCCTTATGGCCGAAGAAAACACAAGGGTTGAATATGGAGTAGATGAAAAGACAAAAAAAAAGAAAACACTCACAAAGAAGACTATACTACCAAGAATAGATTCAAATATATTTACTAACACATAGCAGGATAGAGTCTGTTTGCCCTATCAAGCTTAGAAAAATAGCAATTGCAATGCTGCTCAGCCACTGTTAGTGGCTCAGTTAACCCATTGGCTGACACTAGTCTTTTGTTTCTAGCTCATAAGAGTATAAACAAGAGAAATTTTGCAAAACAAAAATATATGGATCTAATACTCTTCTTATCAGTAGCCATTAACACATTCCAAAATGGAGTCAATGCAACAACATGAGGCATTAAACAGCACTGTAGACATGGGCAAAAATACACCTGCTGTAACAAGCTTTACAGCAAACTAGCATACCAAATGCTTTTGTCACTTAAGTCTCTCATCTAAGTTTCTCACTTAGATGAGAGATAAAGAAAGCCCTTGTTGTTTTTAAACTATCCCCTATTGGGAGAACAAGATATTTGATACAGGCAGATAGCTGAATACTATGATTTCCTAACTGTATACATCTGACATCACCAACAGATTTGCCAAAAGCATGGACCTTGCTCTTTGAAGCATTAAAATTGAGACTAGTTTCAGAATAATCCCTACTAAAAACAGAAAAATTCCCCTCAATAGACAATAAAGTTCTACTTAAATTCAGGATGTTGTCAGCATAACTGAGTATGGAAAGGTCCAAACATTTAAAAATAAAACAAATTCTAACCTTTTTCTGGGGTGCAACTATACTATTATTATAGAATGGTGGCAAAGTTACCCAAATGGGGTAGATTTGTTTCCAAACTTAAATTATGGCTTTACACATTACATAACCATGATAAGTAGGTACATTTACAACAGCACATAATCTCATATACAGATTTTAAAAAACCCAAACAACTGAAAGATTGAGACTTTGCTGTTGCACTATACAACAAATGGGAATGGGAATATACAACACCAGAATTGAAAGCATGAGAGACATTGTGAGCTGCAAAGGATGAGAAACTTGCCACTATTCTCTGTATCCATCAGGATGCTGGCAAGTATAAAATGCACATAGCCTTCCTTAAATCCAAACTTTTTTAGAATAGGAATCAATGTACCAACACAAAAAGAAATGTGAACAATACCAGAATTAAAAATGATTTGGTAGAACAAATGTAGATGCTGCAGCAACTTATCACTTGTGTGTGATAAATAACACATAAACATAATAATTGATCATAACCACATAATTGAACATACTAATTGAACATACATAATTGAACATAATAATTGAACATAACCACATAATTGATCATAACCACATGAGAACTTTCTTCAAAGACAAATGATAGCACTGTAAATATCAGAGGCCATAACTAAAAAACCAATATCTGTTTCAGTATAAACTAGACTGTCCACTAGTAGTGATTCATAGTGGGTTTTTAACACTGGATCAGACAGAGAAAATTTGCTGGTGAAAAAGCTGATCCAGTCAATCTCACTTGGAAAAATCAGGTACATGTGCTAAATGCTATGCCATCTTAAGAAATAATTTATATGCATTGCTATTGAAAATGCAGTGGAAGAAACAGATGCTATGGCAGATCATTAAAAAAAAAAACTTCTAGGAACTTAATTTGGCAAGGATTCTTCTAACTATAAAAAACTTTTGTAGGATAACATAAATTTGAAAACAGACAAAACAATTATCAAATGCATGGCTTTTTTCAAAAAAGAATATTGCAAAACTGGAAAAAGAAGGAAATAAGTGAAGATAAAGGTTCTCCTACTGCAAAATATGTGGAGAAACTGAAAAACTGCAAAAAATATGTTTCCTTATGTGGCAGACTTTTTATGTATTTATACCCTTTTCTTAGAATAAATCAACCCAAGGCAGACTGTGTCTGTGATTAGGATATGCTGTTATAGTTTTATGATCCTGTGTCAAAGATTAGGCAACCTTTTCTAACATTAGGTCCATGCTTTAAATGTGTGGCCAATATTATGCTCCACTGGTGTCTATCAGTATATTTGAAGTTGTGAGTGTTCTATATAGTCAAAACATTCAAGATAATCACATACTTGTTAAGAAGATTTTGACACATTCAATGGTGAAACAATCCACTTTCTAGGTAGTATGATAGAAATTTTACAATGATTTACCTATTAAAGAGTAGATTAGCTGGCCAGGTACTGAATATTTTACCCTCTTTGACAGGTATAGACCCGCCCAGGGTAATGTTTTTGGCCTGGGATTCATTACTGAAAGTTTTATTTTTCTAACATAACCCCTTTCCAAAATAGAAATAATAGCTAAACTATAGTTTTACCAAAATGAGGTTGAAAACTCAAAACTAAAATAAATTTTGGTACTTGTGCATTTGCTCTTACCCACCACTATAGACTGTACAAGGAAATACTACAGGAAATCCATCAAATGGGTATTTGGAATGGACAAATTGATCACAAAGCATGATTTCTTATTGTAATTACAATATTTAAACTGTTGTTTTTTGGGGTTTAGGGGGGAAAAAGGTACCTAGGTTAGGTTACATATTTAATATATACATACTATGCTTGGTAAATATTTACCAAATCATATTATTGAGTTACAACTAAAGTGAATATACCTCTTGATGCCTTTTTTTATGCTCTTTATAAATGTAATAATCATTTTTGTTGGAAATGAAGGTAGAGTTCTACCAAATCATATTATTGAGTTAGGAATAAAGTGAATACACCATTTGATGCCTTTTTTTATGCTGATTACAAATATAATAATCATTTCTATTGGAAATGAATTTCAGTCCCCCCTATATATGCCAATTCAGGGTAAACTATTTTTACAACCTAACCTAACCCTGAATAGGCATATATAGGGGGGGGGGAGGGCTGAAATTCATTTCCAATAGAAATGATTATCATATTTGTAATCAGCATAAAAAAGACATCAAATGGTGTATTCACTTTATTTCTAACTCAATAATATGATTTAGTAGAACTTTACTGAAATGAATTTTACCCCCACCCCTATAGCCTATATACCAATTCAGGGTAGCCTATATATTTGCACAGTAGGGGGGTGGGGGTAATTTTATTTCTGATGTAAATGACAGGTAAGTTTAAAATCTCCCCCCACCTTCTAATGTACAAATATAGGCTATACCCTGATTTGGTATATATAGGGGTGGTGGCTAAAATTCATTCCTGACAAAAATGATTAGCCTATTATATTTGTAAAGAGCATAAAAAAAGGCATCAAGTGGTATATTCACTTTAGTCGTAACTTAATAATATGTTTTGGTAAATATTTACCCTATGATTTACACCCCCCCCCCCCCTCCCCTCTAATAGCCTATGCAAATATATAGCCCAAATTTGTTTCTAAACTATTAATTTTCATCCTATTTTATTAAAATTAACCAAACTTGACTTCTTTCATGGATAAGAGCTAATGCACAAGTACCTAATTTTTTTTGTCAGAATTTAGATAGGCATAGGCCTAGACCTGTCATGCATGCAACCTTTTAAGCCCTAGAAATAAGAAAAAATATATTTTTAAAATAATTTAGCTATCGCTAATAATAATTTAGCGATCAAAAATATAATTTAGCTATTCTAAATAGCAAAAATTCAAGCAATTAATGCCTTACTGCATAAAAATGCTACAAAAACACAAAAAACCTTCCTGCAGGTTGTTGTATTTTAAAAGCGTCAGTTATCAGCATTGTCAACATTTCCTTGCTTGACATCTCGAAGACGTCCTTAATGTATCTAATAAAGAGCCAAATTACAAGTTAGAATGAACAGTAAACACTAGATGAAATTTTAGATAAAATATGATTGAATTCTCAAATTCCCTATCCTAAAACGTTCAAATTCATGCTTAATTTTATTCCCTTAGTATCTTAGGCAAATTTGGTTCCTGGAAAGGAAAGTAATTGACTTCATTTTTGGGGATGTTTATCGCGATGAGGAGTAACGAAGAGCCAACCGCATTAATAATAAGCAAAGGCATTAAAATCTAAACTTAGGCTGAGTATGAACATTAAATTAACTTCCTCTTTATGTTGACTAATCTAATAAACAGGACTTCTAAATTGAAAGTAAAGTGGCACATTTAAGTCTAAAACGACGAAATATTAAATCAAATAATAAATCAAACTTAAAATACAAATCAATGAATAAACAAAACTCAATGGAAGTAAGTTAAAATGATGTAAAAGCACCACTGTTAAAATAAAAACAAAACAAGGTTTGTTGTGAAAACACCTTTTTTTTTATATAATTCTATAAACTTCAACTTGCGTGGTTTTCCTATGGGCTTGCTTTGAAATTTTATGGATATTTGGATTAGTTTCTGGCAAGTTAAGTGCGATTTCCCTTAAATATTGGTGATAGTCTTCTGACGTTGTTCCAATCTTGTGTAGTGGAGTACATGAGAGACTTAGAAGATAATACGGAATTGCTGATTTATTCTCCCGTGTTGAATTTTTTGCAATACTTTATTGAGAAAGGCGTTGAGGATGCAAGTATTGTAAAATACGTGAGTGAGTTCATAGCATTCGCTGCTGTTAAGACTGAAAAAAAAAAGATTCATGGGACAGTGTGCGGGGTCAAGAGCCAAAGTGAAGAAGCGGAAAAAAGGCATTGCAGAGTCCCATTAGTGATATGATTGAGAAGATGCGATTTTATAAGGAATCTCAAGTTGTTCTTCCATGCTTTGTTATTTTGTCACCTACGGAAGTTCTAACTGTTCCCGCAACGGCTTACGATGCATTCTCTAGTTCGCTGAAACGAGTTGAAACATTGTATTGACCTTATCTAATCAAATTGATTCTTACGAGATATATTTCTCCCATTTTTACCCTCTACAGGGTCTGTTGTTGATACTCATGTGACAGTTATGGTTTTAAAGATTCCTGACGAACTGTTGGACCCTTTTAAGCGTGAAGAGCTGATTAATAAGGTAACAGGTCCAAGGGCGCCGGCAGAAAATTTTCCGGGGAGGGGAAGACACCAAAATAGCAGCGATTCTTGGGTGACTGGGTAATTTCAGGATACTTTTTCATAGGAATAAGTTTATTTTATTTATTTTTAGGAAAAAACTCTCAAATAAAAAAAAACACTTAAATTGCATACAAAATGAAACAAAACACAGTAAATTTTAGGCGACAAGGATTCCTGGCAAAGAGATCGATTTATTTAATCAATAATATTTTTAATTATTACACATTCAATTTTAAAGAAAATGAAACTCAGACCAAAATTACAGAAAGATCAAATGCTTCCATAGGTTATAACCGGTATAAGAGATGTAGACTTGTCTTTATGAAATTTCCTACGCCTTAGAATAGCTTAAAGAAGGAGTAGAGATACTCAAAATTCACCCTGCCTGCATAGACACCACGTTTTGATTTTATAATAGCCATGTAAAATGCAACTTTTTCATAACAGGACAATTTTCCCCGTCGAACTTAAATCCTTTATATATTCAGATATTTAAAAACAAAATAGGATAGAAAAAGGAAAAGAAAATTTAAACTTACAATCTAGCTGTCAAAGTTACCCTCTTTCTTTTTATAATCCTATTCAATTAAATAAAATAAACAGGTTACAAAAAAAATTGTCACGGGATAATCTTATTAAATAGTTTGTGATAAAAACTGAAAGTAAGAAGTGACTTGTGCCAATATTCACCAAAACTAAAAAAGGAATTCTCATGACAATTGCTAAACCGGAAGTACCGGCGTTTTATGCTGAATCTAAATATATAAAATTCTTTCAGTTTGTTGTTACCCACCCAAAACCAAAAATCTTAGAATATTTGCCTAATTTTTTAAAAAAAGGGAAACACCCCAAAAAAGCAAAGCAATTTCATTTAAAATCCCTTTATTAGATACATCATATCAGAATATACTACCGTAAAGGTTTCAAGCTCCAATCTTCAAAATGTGGAATTTCAAATTCTTTTTCAGAAGAAACATTGTCAATGTATGTTTATTTGTTTTGATTTTTCCTAGATTAATTAAAAAAAAAATATCCGAAAAATCAGTTTTTCATAGAAAAATAAAGGCCATTTTAAACTTAAGCTCAGCAGATGCAAATACCCGTCAAAGTTCAAACTCAAAACGACCGGAAATTACTATTAAAGAATAAATGAAACCCAAAACGAACAAAAATTAAATAAACAATCACAGCAAAAAATATACAACAAGTAATAATATAAATGAATAAATAGATCTTAAAGCGAGTAATGTTTAGATTGAATATGAAAATGGAGCTTAAAACGAAAAAAATATTTTGCTATTGAAGTATAAATGAAACTTAAAACGAACAGAAATTAAATAAAAAATCAATGCAAATAAACATACAATAAATATTAATATAAATGAATAAATAAATCTTAAAACGAGTGAAACTTGAACTGAATATTCAAACCAAGCTTGAAACGAACAAAAATCAATACAAACAAGAGTTTGAGTATCGCAGCGTCATTGGCGCTTTACTGAAAACCAATTTTATTACAAATATTTTCTTTTTTACTTAATATTGAAAATAAACATTAAAATTATAGATGAATTTTGAACTGATGAGCTCTCAGCAATTAATATCATTATACATCAAAGAATGCAGTTTAATTTATTAGTTCTTTCTAAAGTTGTTCAAGACGAATGCAGTTTAACTACAAACAAGAGTTTGGATACTGCCCCCTTCCTTAATTGAAAATAAAAACCAAAAGCCTACTGCGTCATTGGCGCTTCACTGAAAATGAATTACATTACAAATATTTTCTTTTCCAGTTCTTACAGCATTAAAAATAAAAATAAAATAAGAGTGAAATAAATTCTTGAACTAATGGATCTTTCAACAACTAATATCATTATATATCAAATATTCAATTTGATGTTGTTTAGAATATCCAATATTGTTCAAGACGCATTAGTTTTCAGTAAAGGGCCAATGACGCAGTAGGTTTTAGACTTTTAAAAGTCCAAGGGTGGTCAAAAGTAAAGGGGGGTCAGTTGCCCTCCAATTACTTTTGACTTTTAAAAAAGGCACTAGCCCTTTGAATTTCCAATCGAATGATCTGTTTTAGAAGTTTTTACGAAAAAACTTTCTATAAAAAGCTTATTTGCCCCCAGGGCATACCTTACAACCCTTGCCCTGAGGGCTGTGGGGGAGTGTCCTCTTCAAAAACATAATTTCTGTCGGATAGAGAACGAACAGATTCAGAAAATGAGTTAAGAAGAAATATTGACAGACGGAATCAAAGTAGTCCGAGTAGAAGGAGCAGTGTTGAATTGAGATCCAGCAGGGACTCGCGAAGGAGTGTTCAAATAGATACGACACAACAAATATGAAGTTTTATGAAGGAAGAGAAAATAGCCAGGGAAAGAAAAAAGAAGGAAGGTAGAGAAGAAAGAGAGAATAATATACAACTTCGTTGACTATGGGGTGAGGTGGACTGGCCCATAAAACAAATTGGGAGGCTGCACCGCCCTGTCGGAAAAACGAAATGCTTGATACACGTGTTCGAAATACGGATAATCTACAGAAATGGGATGCAGAAATAAACAGACAACATAATATTGAAAATAAGGCGCGCGAAAATGATTTTTCGGGAAAATTTGCAGAAAATAGAAAACTTGAGAACAATTATAATGAATACGAGACGCTAACAAGTACAGGCCAAAATGAAACACTGACTGTACCAAAGAAAAATGAGACGAAATTTATTGTTCGCGCTTTTCCTCGTAAAGTTCGAGAAATTTCAGTACAATATGAAAAGCCAAATGTCGGAGTTCAGTTCCCATTTGATAACGAAATATTTGTTTCTGCGGTATCAACAAAGAAGGCTAAAAGAGAGAAAAAAGATGCAAAACGGAACTATAATAAAGGAAGGCAGTCAATGATGATGGACACTGGAGTCCAAATCAGATTTAACGATAATTTATTATTTTGCGCCGTGGGAAAAAATTGAGAAAAGTGAAAAAGAACAAATAAATGCAAAAAAAAGACAAAATTCAGCCAGCAGTGGCAAAGAATAAAAAAATGTTGGATGGGCTGTGCCTTGATAAAATAAATAATAGGGGGACAAAGAGGTCCAAGACCCATGGGGAACAAAACAGGTGGATTACAAAATAGAGATGAATGACATACAACGGGTTGGGGAAAATTTGGGAGATGTTGAATGTCGAGTCAGATTGGAAAAACTTGGGAAGAAATCTGAGATTAGTACTATCAAGTCAAAAGATATGTCGATCCTTTATGAGGGGGAGGAATCCCTTGGAGAAGATTCCCTGCAGGAAGTCAAGAAAGATAGCCCTTTTCCTCAATGCACAACTGACGGACAAGTTGTGATCCCTTTACCTGATCTGAAGCCTATGGGGGATAGTCTCTACCAGTTACTTCAAATTTCATCCAAATCTTTTTCCAGTAACCCCATTCATATTTTTTACTCTCCGTTGGAGTCGAAAATCATTTTCGACAAACCTTATTCAGTGGGAGGTATATCCAAGTTTTATCCTCAATTAGCATCAACGCATACTCTGCATTTGATTATCCCAGGGAGGGAACCCAGAAAAAAGGCGATTCATGGTTCGCTCAAAATTTTACTTCATTCCCAGTACCCTTATCGTTTTCACAGGCCTTTGCATTTTCGGCCTTAGATTATTTGGAATTATGCCAAGGGGCAATTTACAGTTCAATTGAGATGTGGGGTTGTTTCCACAGATGAAAATTGAGAGGCTAGTACAGCCAATTTTTATGATGGCTGACATCATCGAATTTGCCAGAAACTGATTTTCTACTCCTCTCAAATGTAAATTTCGTGAGAGCGAGAAATTTTTTATTTTGCTGTGCAAGATAAAGTTCCACAAATCTCGTGGATTCTTCCTTCTTTGAAATCGCAAGCTTGATGAAGAAAGCTGTACAAAAAATATTTTTGATTGATTGGACAGAAATACGGAATGGCAATGGAACAAAGCCAAGGGGATGGTATAGTCGCGAAGCCATAAGCCAACGGTTAGCTGTAATGGGGATGTACAACAGAAGGAAGAACAGAAGATAGACAAGTTTGGTGATTTTGAAGTTAAGTGTTATATTTGTAAGGGGGGACCAGCGTGGCGTGGGTGGTCATTTATCTTACGGGAATAGGTAGTGAGTTTCTACCCCTGCTTCGATTCTTTTTGAATAAATGACTCATTTTCCTTTCTGTGATTACAATTTTTTAAAGAATAATTTGTAATCCTAAGTTGGATTTTTGTTTCTAAGCTAAGCTACGTTGCAGTAAGTAAGCTTTAAAGTAAATTCTATTTTGGACTACCTGGTCTGAGCCATTGAAAGGTAAAGTTAAGAAAAAGTAGAATGGATTTTGAATGGGGATTGAGAGGATTGGCTGGGCCAAGTGAAGGTCCACCCCTATGAAAATTTGCTGTACAGAACGAATTTTTCAGTTAGTCTACATTTAGACCCCGTTTGGGGACGCCTATTCTATTTGTTATATGTTACCTTTCGAAGATTACACGTAAGATATTTTCTACAACTGTGTACTAATTTTTCAGGAACCGAGACAGGGTAGTAACAGAGTTACGAGATACCATCATTATTATATTGACAGGGAGGTTCGTTACCTCCAAGGAGATAGTTAGATATTTTTACTGATGACCCGGGTCGGGTACACTCTTGTCCTTAAAGTGGCCATTTGACCGCTCGATCACGTTATCATACCCTGGGACAGGGTATACTGTAAATTGGGTATCATCAACCCTAACATTTACAGAGCCGGTGTGGTAGGCGCGGGCATCTCATTATAATATTTAGTGCTGCCGGGGGCTTTTCCCTCCAGTAAGGGGCGTCGCAGCATTTTTGCACCAATAAGTGGTGACACCCGTACCTTACCACTCCAACAATGGCTACCTCAAAATTTTCTTGGACGTATTTGGGGAAAAAGGGTGTGAGGGTGGGAGGGGGGCTAGCTTCCACCCCCTATCACTTTTGACTCTTAAAGAGTGAACTAGAACTTTCATTTTCCAATTAAATGAGTCCTCTCTGAATTTTATACGAGCATCCCTTCCATAAGAACCTTATGTGCCCCCAGGGCATAACTTATAACGCATGCCCCCGGGCCCTAGGTGGTTTTGTCGACATCGGAGTTTCGTTATCTGACCTTTGAACAATTTTTAACAAAATGGCTATCTCAAAACTTTTATCTGATGTGTTTGGGTAAAAAGAGAATAGGAGTGGGGCTATTTGCCCTCCGAACTCTTTTGACTCTGAAAAAGTGAACTAGAAATTTTTATTTGCAACCAAATGAGCCCTCTCTAAAGTTTATTCAAGGATCCCTTCTTTAAGAACCATATTTTGCCCCAGGGCATAACTTACACTGCGTGCTCCTGGGCCCTGGGGGTTGTGTCAACCCCAAAATTTTTGTTATATGCTTTTTAAACTATTTTGAATAAAATGGCTACCTCAAAATTTCATCGGACGTGTATGGAGGAAAAAGGGCATGGGTGGGGGTTAGTTTCCCTCCGATTACTTTTGACTCTTAAAAAGGGCACTAGAACTCTCGATTTAAAATCGAATGAGCTCCCTTTGAAGCTTATACGGTGACCCCTTCCATATGAAGTGCTTATGGGAAAAAATCATAGGCGCCGCTATAGCGCTGCCTAAGTAAAGAACGATGTTGGCACAATGTATAATTCATTTTTTTATTTTTTGGTTTTAGACTAGGGCACTTCTTATCGAACGAGCTGTTGTAGAAACTTCGAAAAGGGCTCATTCGATTAGGAATTGGAAGGGCTTGTACCCTTTTCAATAGTAGAAAGTGATTGAAGGGCAACTAACCCCCCTTCTCACGCCCACCTTTTCCCCAAACATATTCAATCAAAATTTGGAGATAGCCATTTTTTTCAACGTAGTTGAAAGTTCTGGGAATCGGGTCTTTAAGGATGGCAAGCTCCTCCCTTCCCCCACAGCCGTCAGGGCAAGGGTTATAAGTTATGCCCTAGAGGCATATATTTTTTTTTTACAGAAAGCATTGTCATAGAAACTTCAAAAAGGGCTCATTCGATTAGAAATTAGATGGGCTACTGTCCTTTTTAATAGTCGAAAGTGATTGGAGGGCAACTATCCCCCTCTCACGCCAACCAGTTCCCTAAACACATCCAATCAAAACTTTGAGATAGCCATTTTGTTCAACGTAGTTAAAAAGTCCGAAAATTATGTCTGTGAGGATGACACCACCCCCCACAGCCCTCAGGGCTAAGGTTTTGAGTTACGCCCTTGGGGCATATAAGGTTCTTATAGAAAGCGTTCTCGTAAAAACTTCAAAAAGGACTCATTCGATTGGAAATTGAGAGGGCTATTTCCCTTTTTAACAGTCAAAAGTAATCAGAGGGAGAATCACCCCACCCCCTCCCACGTCCAGCATTTCCCCAAACACTTCCAATTAACATTTTGATATGACCATTTTGTTCAACGTAGTGGAAAGTTCTGAAATTATGTCTTGAGGATAACCCCCCCCCCCACATCGCCCTTTGTACAAGGGTTGTAAGTTATGCCTTTGGGGCATATAAGGTTTTATAGAAAATGCTGTCGTGGAAGCTTCAAAAAGGGCTATTTCGATTGCAAATTGAGAGGACTCGTGGCTTTTTTATTAGTCACAAGTGATGAGAAGGCAAATGACCCCCCCTCCACACCCATCATTTCCCCAAACACTTCGAATCGAAATTTTGAGACAGCCATTTTGTTCGAAGTATTTGAAAGGTCCGGAAATTATGACTTAGAAGATAATAAATCCCCCCAGCCCTCAGGACAAAGATTGTAAGTTATGCCCTGGGGGCATATAGGGTTTTTATAGAAAGCGTTGTCATAAAAACTTTGGAGGGGATTAATTGGATTGATAATCACACGCTCTAGTGCACTTTTTAAGTGTCGAAGTGATCGGAGGGCAGCTATATTACCCCCACCCCACACACACACACACGTTGTATTGTCCTGAAATGTATCTAATAGAAATTTTGAGACAGCCATTCTATTCAAAATAGTCTAAATTTCATACAACAAGCCTTTTTGGGATAGAAACAGACCCCAGAGATTCGGGGCTAGGGTTGTAAGTTATGCCCAGGGAATATTTAAGGTTTTTATGGAAGGTATGATTGTTTAAGTTTAGAAGAAACTCATTTGGTTGAAAATTAGAAGTTCTAGTTCCTTTTTAAGTGTCAAAAGTGATGGAGGGCATTTAGCCCCTTCCTCCCCTACAATCAAACCTTTCACCAAACGCATCTGATTGAAATTGTGAGATAGTGTTTTTTTTCAATAGTACAAAGAACATACAATAATGCCTTTAGGGACAACACAACCCCCCAGCGCCCTGGGGATAGAGTTGTAGGTTGTTTTAGAGAGCATATAAGGTTTTTATGGAATGTGCGGGCGTATAAATATCAGACAGAGCTTATTTGATTTGAAATTATAAGTTATACTGCCCTTTTTGAGAGTCAACGTGATTTGAGAGCAAACAGCCCCCCCCCCTCCACGCTCATCATTTGCCTTAACACCTCCAATCAAAATTTGGAGATAAAATTTCATTCATCGTAGTTGAAGGTTTCGGAAATTATATCTTTGAGGAAGACAATCCCCCCCACAGCTCTCAGGGACTAGATTGTAAGTTATGCCCGTGGGGCATATTAGGTTCTTATAAAATGGGTGGTCGTATATGCTTTGGAGGAGACTCATTAGATTGGTAATCATAAGCTTTAGTTCCCTTTTTAAGAGTCTAAGTGATCAGAGTGCAGCTACCCCCCCCCCCCCCCCACATACACAAACAAACACGCCGTGTTCTCCAGAGATGTATCAAATAGATATTTTGAGATAATTTTTCCAAAGAACATACAAAATTCTTCCAGGGTTGGCACAATCCCCCAGAGCTCTGGAGCAAGGGCATTAAGTTATGCCCTGGTTCCACATAAGGTTTTTATAGAATAGGTGGTCGTATTAAATTCAGGTCGGTGTCATTTGATTTAAAATTGGAAGTTATAGCGCCCTTTTTAAGATTCAAAGTGATTTGAGAGAAACCTCCCCACGCCCATCTTTTCCTATAACAAATATCCAAACTAAGTTTTGAGACATCAATTTCTTCCGCATTGTTGAAAGGTTAAGTAACTATGCGTAGAAAAAGTTGTAGTAGCAGTAGTAGCATTTAAAGCAGTATGCTAATAGCACCTTTTTTCAACATCCCCTTCAACAAACGATGGAATTTTTAACTTCATACCATCAACCGGTCCGGAAGCCTTGCTGATACATCCTCTTGACAACCTATATGGGCATAGTGTGTTTCGATTTAGTTCAATACAGTTACAATATTGCCCAGAATTTTCGCCTTAATACCCTTAGGTTTTTTAGTTGTAGTAGTAGCACCAGTAAATTTAGTAGTAGCAGTAGGAGTACAGTTAATAGTAGCAGTCTTAGTTTTAGTAGCAGAAGTAGTAGTTGCAGTAATAGTAATAGTAGCAGCAGTTGTAGGAGTAGAAGTAATAGTATTATGATGTAAATATTGTCTTTTGGTTATTTCAACATCCCCCTCTACAAACGTTTTAAGTTTTAATTTCACACACGAAACTGTTCCCAAGATATTGCTGATATGCCCTTTCGACAGGCTGCATATGGATGGCAGGTTGTCATCCGTACAACAGAAATATTTTCTGAAAATCTCACCTTCATACCTTCATAGGCTGTGGAATTTGAGCTAGCCAGATGACACTGTGTGTATTCATTTAATGCTGCTTCTACGGTTACTGTAACTAACAAGACTAATGGCATTAATTTGAAACTTTTAAAGAACGTTTTGAAGGAGCTTTAATTAAACAAAAAACCTATGTGCATGGAGGTATTAAAAGGGCATGTAAGCACTATAGGGCATATAAAGACATAGGCAGCGATGTTCTAAGATAGCTAGTAATATCATTGACTTAAAGGAGCTAATTTAATTGAAAATTAAAAGTTCTAGTGCCCTCTTAAGAGTCAAGAATGATAGGAGGGCAATCAGCCCTCCTCTTTAGCTCATTTTTTTCCAGACAACTCCAACCAAAATTTTGAGACAGCTATTTGTACAGCATAGCTGAATGGTCTAGTAACTATATCTCTAGGGTTATTGGGTAGGTCAACCCCCGAAAGTTATGTAATTTGCCGATTTTGCTTAAAAACTAAATGTTGCTTTAGAATTAAATCAAAAGACACTGTTTGTGTGCTGGTTGCCAATAAGACATCTCAGCAATATATCAAGAGCGACTGAAGGTATCAAGTTAAAAATTTCGGGCCTACTTCTACTACTACTTTTGGTCTTAAAATTTTACTAAATCAAAAGTGTCAGTGTCTTCAGGATGTGAAAGAGCATAGATATAATTTTTTTGGAATAGTATTAACTTTTCCTGAGTAGTTCTGAGAACTACTGAGAACTTCAGAGTTCTCAGTGGGGCCTGCCCCAGGCCACTCAGTGCGTCCCCAGGTGGCGGATAGGGGAACGCCCTGCAGATATGTAGGGTACCTCGTGGGTAGTGAGGCGCTGACCAAGGGAGGACCCAGTCTCGGGGGGTCTTGAAACATTGCTGGAGCACCCTCGTCTGGGGGCCTTAAATTCAGACGGAGGAGGAGGATGACCCCTCTAATGTGCACTGGGCAGGGCCCACCGGCGTATGGATACGTCCGTCAGTCACAAATCTTTCCCCAGCAATGGGTTAAATTGCTGGTGTTGCAGGACACCAAAAGGGCGCACTATCGGTAATAGATACAGTCGGCCCCTGCTAGGGACAGAGAGGAGTGGCTTACCGCTGTCCCGAAGCCAGCCAAGAAGCCCCTTCTTTAATTTTAATGATGAATATGAATACGAATAAGAGATCAAATATGAGACCCAGTGCTACCGCGTCTGGGGTAACCGACGATAATGCGTTAAGAGATACCGCGTCCGGGGCAGCCGACGACTCGACAACCGTGAATCGCCCGAATATATCTACGTTGACAATTCCAACCCTGGAGGCTATTTTTTCTCCAAAAATAACTATTTCAATAGGTACCCTCAACACTAGAACCCTCGCTAAACAAGAAAAAATAGACCTAGTTCTAAGAGAGATAACACGGTACAGCTTGGACGCTATCGGTCTCGCTGAAACCCATCTTCCAGTCACTGGTGAAGAGAAACATGGAGATTTTACCCTTCTACTTTCAGGACGTAATGATAAGAAATATCGACAAGGTTTAGGTTTCTTACTGTCTAATAAAGCCAGAAAATCATTAATATCCGTAACCCCCCTCACGGAACGGATCATCGTGATCCGCCTAAAAGGTTCACCCACCAATCTCACAATTATCCAAGTATACGCTCCGGATTCCAGCAGAGACGACGAAGAGTCTTAAAAATTCTATCTCCAGCTTCAAAGTCTGGTTGAATGTTTCCCTAAAAAGGACATAATCTTTGTCATTGGTGACTTCAACGCCATCGTCGGAAACAACCACACAGGACACGAAGATGTAATGGGCAAATTTGGACATGGAAAAATGAACAGAAGAGGAGAACGCCTTATCGAATTCTGCAGAGACAGCGATTTAGTCATTACAAACACACTGTTCAAGCACAGACCTCGCCGTAAGACTACAGACACATGTACATGTAGACTACATCCTCGTATCTAGACGTTGGAAAACGTCTGTCCTAAACACAGTCACGCTAGCTGGTGGCGACTTTGACAGCGACCACTCGCTTGCCATGTCTAGGTTCAAAACAAGACTTAAAACAGCATGAAAGTTATCTCAGAAAACCCCCAAGTTTCGAGTAGATCTACTGAAAGACGAACACACATGTATGACATATATCACCATTCTATCCGAAAAAAATTCGGAGCTCACGTCGAGATCTCCACCTATCCTGTCTAAGGAAGATATTGACAACCTGGTGACTAGCAGCACAAAAATCATATGTGATGTTGCTCATTCCACACTGGGTACCCAAAAATAACATTCAGAATCCTTGGATAACAGACGAGATCACTTCACTCTACGACGAAAAGCGCCAACTCACGAACAAGCATGATAAAGAAAGTAGGGACCGATACAAGCAACTCAAACGAGCTGTTGAGAAATCCATCAGACGTGCTCATCGTGCTTTTATTAAAGAAACGTATGATCAATGTGAATCGGCCTTCAAGAAAGGAGACCCCCACTACATGTATAGAAGAGTGCGGGAATTGGCCAAAAAGAAGGACATCAAAGCGTTCTCCCTTCTCGACGAACATGGAAACCAAATACAATCCACAGACGGAATCCGCTCACGATGGAAAAACCATTTTAAAAAAAAACTGAATCTAGACATCGACCCAGACACTACAATTCTCAACACTGTCTCTATAACCTCTACAGATCCAAGTCTTCCCCCTCTTCAATCTAAAATAGAAGCAGCTATCAGAGACTTGAGACCAAACAAAGCTGTTGGCCCCGATGGACTCCAGCCGGAACTACTGAAAGTAAACTGCAAACCACTCCTTGAAATTTACTACAAAATTGCCACAGCTGCTTGGGAAAAATGTCACTTCCCCTCACCCTGGTGCTAAGCCACGATAATCCCCCTGCATAAGAAAGGCTCTAAAGCTGTCTGCGACAACTACCGCCCAATAAATCTTACCAGCCACGCAGGAAAAATCCTCACAAGAGTCATGATCGGGCGTATACCAGCCATTTCCTCAATGGTCATTCCGGAATACCAAGCCGGCTTCCGACCTAATAGATCAACAATTGATCAGATATTCACTGTTCGGCAGATCATGGAAAAGTATAGCGAACTTGGCCGCAGCATCTACCACCTTTTCAAAGACTTTAAACAAGCTTTTGATTGGATATGGAGAGAAGGTCTATGGCACATCCTTCTTCACTTTGGCATCCCATCCAACCTGATCTCGCTGATCAAAGACATGTATAAGAAGTTCAGTAGCCGCGTCATAACTCGAGAAGAACTTACCAAGAGCTTCAAAACCTCTACTGGAGTACTTCAAGGTTGCCTAATATCACCGGAGCTGTTCAATCTCTTCCTAACTGTAGCCCTTTCACTCACAGATAACCCGCCTGGCGCCCTTGTCGGAGGAGTGGTGATAAACAAACTGGCATATGCTGATGACATAGTCCTAATAGCCGAGTCCCTTCAAGATCTACAATCTCAGGCTAACAGCGTTCACTCGTCCACCAACCTCTTCGGGATGGCAATCAACACCTCAAAAACGAAAGCCATGCGCTGTTCACGCAAATTCGATTCACATGTAAATCTCAGCCTTCAGCTTGGTGAAGGTACCATTGAGTGGGTGGAAGGCTTCGCCTACCTTGGGAGCTTACTTACTTATGATAACAACCAACTCAAAGACATCAAGAGACGCCTGACACTTGCAAACTCCAGTTTTAAAGCTCTGAGGCCCATCTGGAGGACTAAGAACTTAACAACAACTCTCAAAACGAGACTCTTCTACTCCCTCATTATTCCGATCGCCATCTATGCCTGTGAATCCTGGACGCTTAAAACAGACGATGAACGCCACCTAGCTGCGTTTTAAACCAAATCCCTACGACGCATCGCTGGTATCACCATCCATGACAGAATCTCCAACTCCAAGCTTCTCCATAATCTGAAAGTCAAATTTATAATACTGGACAAAATAAAACTACAACTACTCAAATGGCTTGTACATACCCAACGCATGGCTAGCACTCGTCTCCCGAAGATAGCCTTCGATGGACGAGTACACGGTTCTCGACCCAGAGTTCGCCCTCCGAAGAGTTGGAAAGAAAACTTCTCACCTTACAACCTGCCACAACTCTACCGCCTGGCCGACAACAGAAGCACCTACAGGAGGCACATCAATGAACTGGTTAAAGAAGAGGCCCCAATACGACCTTCAAGGACGGATGGGACATAAGTAAGTAAGTAGTAAGTAAGTAAGTAAGTATTAACTTTTATTTATCAGGTCAACTAGAGGATGTATATAACTAAATTAAACACTACTATTTGTGTCATGATTTTCAAAAGTGTTTATGCTGTTAAAAATTGCTGAAAAGGTATCTCCAGCACATAAACTGCAGGCCAAACTATAAATTCTTAAAGGAAAACTGTATAGATTCAAACCATTATTTTCTTTTTTCCTGAAAAAGACTGTGTCAATATGAAACGAACAAAAATTAATTAAAAAACCTTTTTCCGCAAAATAAGAATTTCAAAAAAAGTAAAGAACTCAATTAAACAAAAATTAACAAAAATAGAATCAAATAATCTTCCAAGCATATAACTACCGCAGATCAGTGTCAATAAATGAATGAAACCTAAACAAACAGAAACTACAATAAATAACAGAGTCAAAATCTAAACGAGCAGAAATAATATGACTAGGGTTCAAAACCCCCATGCTTTCTAAAAGCCAGAATATAAATAGGACTTCACTGAAAAAAATCTTTTAAATGTTTTCACTTTTATAACTTTAAGAAATCAAAAATTAATTACTATATCAGCTGATATATAATTAAGAATAAATATCAGCATATGTAAATTAAAATGACAATGCCCATTCATTTGAATGTTTTTCAATAGAGTAAAAACTATATTCTAGCTTTTAGAAAGCATAGGGGTTTTGAACCCTACTCACATTAATTTGTGCTCGTTCTGAGTCAAATAATCAGATAATATAACATAAACGATCACCTCTAAGAAGTATATGGCGATTAAATGAAAGTGAAGAGAGACAACAAAAATCCAACGAATATTTCAACCGTATATAAGAAGGCATTTTCAGATTTTTTCATTAAGCTAAATTAGCTATATTAATCAAACTGGTTAATTGACTAAGGTACGTGATATGATTTATTGATACTGATTTGTGGTAGTTTTATGCTTGGTATATTAGTTGATTCTATTTTTGTTCGTTTTTGGTTTAATGGAGTTCTTTAATTTTTTTTAAGAAATCTATTTTATGGGAAAAGTTTTTTTTAATTAATAATAAGAGCAGTATGGCCTTTGCTATAGGCAACGCTATAGCATTGCCTCGGAAAATGTTGCCATGTGCGAGTACCTTACTTTCGACTCTTTGTCTCCCTCACTTGTAATACCCCCTGGTATGGAAAACGATTTCTGTCCACTCTGTGGAGTCTTTTAGGTGGTTGGGTATCAATGTTACTAAGAACTTACGTTCTTTACGTTCTCGGCTGATTTCCGCCTCAAAGATGAAAATTCAGGTTGGTTATTTGTTAATTTTTGCCAACAGAGGTAAATATAATCGAAAGGTATTTTGCAAATTATTTTCTGCGTTTTGTGATCATTCGATTCTTTATCTTTCCAGGTTATATCCTCAGTTAAATAAGAAGGATATTTCCTTTTTGCGTCTTCAGTATTTCCGATATTGTAAATTTATTCTTTTTCTCCCTCCATGGTACCGCAATGGGAAGATACTGTCAAAATTTGGAATAACTGATGTTATTCTTAAGCCGCCGTGCCGCCGACTGCCGTGGTAAGTAAGCCGCCGTAAGCCGCCGGCTGCTGTACTAAGTAGGCTTTCGGATATTAAAAAAGTAAGCTTCCTCCATTGTTTTGAAAGGATATATTTTTCACAATTTGTGCTTTTCTTTTCTTTTTTACATACGTTTTACCTCGCTATTTGCATTTTTGCTTAGTAAATAAAATACTACTACTACTACTACTACTACTAGAAACTCACTGCAGCACCAAGCCGCCTGAGGCGAACACAGCTACGCACGCTCCTCCTCCATCCCAATCTATTAAAAGCATCCCTTTTCACACCCGCCCATGAAGTTCCCATTTCCTTTAAATCTTTCTTTATGACGTCCTCCCATCCCAAACGAGGACGACCTGTTTTCCGTTTATCCCTAGACAGTTGGCGGAAAAGAACAATCTTCGGCAATCTGTCTTCCTTCATCCACACAACGTGCCCTAGCCACCTCAACCTTTCTTTAATTATAGCCCAAGAGGGCGGTATTGAACCACAATTTTCGTATAGCCTATTGTTTGAAATACGGTCAGTCAATCGGGTACCAAGAACAATCCTTTAGCGATTTCTCTGGAAAACATCTAACAAATCTTCATCCACTTTTCGGAGCGCCCATGCTTCAGAGCCATATTTGACCACTGTCATCACTGTAGCTTCTAATATTCTTCGTCTTCTTCTATTTAACAACAGGCGGGCTTTTCAGTAGTACTATTCCTTTTGCTTTGCTCTGTGGGCTACAGGGCTACTGGCTTGATTGCCTCATATTTATTGGATATTTTCAGATATCTTTCAGTAAATCTTTTGACTCTAGGAGTTCAATTATGAGAAGGTAGATGTTTATTTCTATGCTCTGTGTGCAGGTATAGTTGGCTAGGCTCTTGGCTGATAATGAGATTTTGTGGTGTTTGAAGCATTTTAACACTTTACTAAGCAAGGTATGTTGTGCAGACGTCAGCATATAACATTCAAATAGGCAATGGTCAATTGTTTCATTATTCATATTACAATGCCTGCAAAAAGGGGACAGGGGAATTGAACCACTTGAATTAGAAAACTTATATGAGAATGCAAGAAAATTTAGTCCATTTGCGCCAGAATAAATTCTATGGTAAATTTTATAAAAACACTTATTGGGAAAGAGGGAAAGGATAGGATTATTTTTATTAAAATTAATCTCTGATAGCCTCCAACGGTAAATATTTCTACTCGGGATTGGTCTGCCACTTGGCTGATCAATATTTATAGCATTTTTTCTATTTCATCAACCTGGTGATTACCACTTATGCCAGAGTGGCTAGGAATATACTGAAAATAAGTTCTTATGCCACTTGAAGCAACTTTATCTATAATACTGAGACAATGATAAGTGTCAATGTCCAACTTATACTGAGGAGCTGAGGCCAGCAGCTCAAGACTTGATAAAGAGTCGGAATATACTATAATAATATTTGAACTTGCAATCATATGTTGGTTTTCCTTAAGGTGTTCTAATGCCATGATCATGGCATTTAACTCAGCAAACATTATAGATACATTGTTATATAATTTCTTTCCCATTGTAATTTTCAGATGAGGAAGAAAAACACCACTTGCTACCTTCTCATTCATTTTTGACCCATCAACAAATATTTGGAAGCTGTTTTTATAAGTAATTGTATTAAGTTCGGCAAATTTTTTATGGACAAAAGCAATGGGGGTTATATCTTTATTCCACTTTGAGAAATCAGTATTTATTATGGGAATTGACCAATTCCATGGAGGGGATTGGGGGAAAGTAGGTGCAATAGACTTTGCTGGTACAGGGTACTTCTTCTGAATATTGGCATACTCATCTGCAATGACTCTATACATGACTGGATTTCGTAACTAATTATTTAGGGTGTGTGAGCTATTTGATTAAGTTTTTGTAAGATGTTTTATCAAAAGAAAGCTACGTATCTTTCTTCGTGTTGTAATTCAACACTCTATAAGTAGGATCTTGGTCTTTATGGGTTTCCTAATTCCAAATATGAGATGTTTTATGTCGTTTTGTGCTGTTCCAATTTTTTGCACCTGGGTCTTTGCATATGCCCCATAAATGATAATCCCTTAGTCAATACGGGGTCTTATATGTGATTAAATAAAAAAAACTAGTTTTTTTAACTGAAAGTAAGGAGCGACATTAAAACTTAAAACGAACAGAAATTATTCCGCATACGAAAGGAGCTGTCCCCTACTCAACGCCTCGCTCTTTACGCTAAAGTTTGACTCTGTCTCACAACTTTAATTTTTAAAACAATAAAAACTTTAGCGTAAAGAGCGAGGCGTTGAAGGGGGGAAAGCCCCTTTCGTATACGGAATAATTTCTGTTCGTTTAAAGTTTTAATGTCGCTCCTTACTTTCAGTTAAAAAAACTAGTTTTTTTTATTTAATTTTTGAACGTTTTTGAATAAATGCAGGTTTTGATCTTGGTTAACAGTACATAAATAATTAAAACAAAGTTTTCATATTAATTTACTTTTATTTGGTTAAATGGCTTTCTCTAAACTTGTTTCATTTTATTTACGAACGTTTTTATTAGTAATAAATATGCGTAACTTACGAATTAACTTACGTAACGAACTTCTATATTCATATATTTTTAATACGTATATTAGGGGGTTCGCCCCCTAGTCAATACCTTGCTCTTTAAGCGAAAGTTCGAATTTTGATCCAATTCTTTAAAAATGACCGCTTAATCCCAGAGGCCGTTAATTATAATAAATAGCTCTTATGAAAGTACTAAAAAATATCTGGCTTAAAGAGTGAGGTATTGACTAGGGGGTGAACCCAATCATATATGTAATATTTTCTGTTTGTTTAATGTTTTGATGTTGCTGCTGTTGCAGTTGAAAAACTTTTTTTTTTATATTTAATTTCTGATCTTTTTTTAAATAATGCTGGGAAGTCCGGCGTCCCCTTCATAGCAATGTCCCTTCCCCCATGAAAACTTCCTTCATGGAAAGATCCTCCTACATAACCCCTGACCCCAGGCACGTACGCAGGAATTTGTCTCGGGGAGGGGGCAATTTTTTTCGGGGGGGGGGGGGGCAAATCCTTCAAACCCATTATTCTGTGAGAAAAATCGGAAAATTATGGGAAAATGAAAAAATTGTGAGATTTCGGGGGGGGGGGGGGTTAGAGGGCCCTGAGGCCCCCCTCCCTGCGTACGTCCCTGCCCCCCCTCTCACTACCAGGAAAAATATCCCCTGAAAACGTCTGTACTGTATACTTCCCAATAACCAATACTATATGTTAACATTGTGTAAAGTTCATAACTTTCAGCCCTCCTCCCTGGAACTTCGGGGGATTAAGTCATCCTAAAAGACATACTTATAATATTTTCGAACATGTTGAACAATATGATTGTCTCCAAATTTTGATCAGATGACTTTGGGAAAACAATTAACGTTGGAGGGGACCTAGGTGCCCTCAATTTTTTTTTTGGTCACTTAAAAGGAAGACTAAAAATTTTAACTTTAGGTCCAACAAACCTTCTCACGATATTTTAGGACCACTGGGTTGATACGATTATCCCTGAGGAAAAAAACAACATAAACATGCACCCGGGATCTTTCTTCTGGCATAAAATGCAAAGTTCCACAGTTTTGTAGATAGGAGCTTGAAACCTCTACAGTTGGGTTCTCTGATACGCGGAATATGATGGTGTGATTTTCATTAAGGCTTTATATTTCTTAGAGGGTCTTTCCCCCTTTTTTCGAAAATCAGCCAAGTTTCCTCAGGCGCGTAACTTTTGATGGGTAGGATTAAACTTGATGAAACTTATATATTTGAAATCGGCATTAACCTCCAATTCTTTTGATGTATCTATTTGTATCAAAATAACCGTTTTCTAGAGTTTCGGTTACCATTGAGCCGGGTCCCAATAACCAATAACATTGGGTAAAGTTAATAACTTTCAGCCCTCCTCCTGGGGGATTCAAGGGGTTAAGTCATCCTAAAAGACATAGTTATAATATTTTCGACCATGCTGAACAAAATGGCAATCTCAAAATTTTGATCGGGTGACTTTGGGAAAAAAATGAGCATGGGAGGGGGCCTAGTTGCCCTCCATTTTTTTGGTCACTTAAAAAGGGCACTAGAACTTTTAATTTCCGTTCCAATGAGCCCTCGCACGATATTCTAGCACCACTGGGTCGATACGATCACCCCTGGAAAAAAAAAGAAAAAAAAAAAAAAAGAAAAAAACAAATAAACACGCATCCGTGATCTTTCTTCTGGAAAAAAATGTACTAGAACTTTTAATTTCCATTCCAATCAGCCCTCCCACGATATTTTAGGACCACTGGGTCGATACGATCACCCCTGGGAAAAAAAATAAACATAAACACGCACCCGTGATCTTTCTTCTGGCAAAAAATGCAAAATTCCACATTTTTGTAGATAGGAGCTTGAAAATTCTACAGTAGGGTTCTCTGATACACTGAATATGATGGTGTGATTTTCATTAAGGTTCTATAATATTTAGGGGGTCTTTACCCCTTTTTTCGAAAATCAGCCAAATTTTCTCAGGCGCGTTACTTTTGATAGGTAAGATTAAACTTGATGAAACTTATATATTTGAAATCAGAATTAAAATATGATTCTTTTGATGTATCTATTGGTATCAAAATTCCGTTTTTTAGAGTTTTGGTTACCATTGAGCCGGGTCGCTCCTTACCTACAGTTCGTTACCACGAACTGTTTGATTTGTAAAAATGGAGTAAGGTTTTCTCCTTACAGCCCCAGGGTGTGGAAAGAAGTCTTTTTAGTATATTTGTTTTTCTATTGCATTTTTTTATTGTGTATGTGATGTGGAGGTGGAAATTAAGTTTTTGGTCAAGCATGAGACCTAGGTAATTAATATGATTGTCTTCTGGAATAGTTGTTCCATTTAGAGTTAGTTTTGCATTAACATGGTTCCGCTTTCGGTGAAATTAGATTATTTTTGACTTGGTAGGTGCAATGGGTAAATCTGAATGTTGAGAGAATTTTTCAAATTGGAAAAGTGAATTTTGCAGATTTGACTGTACTATCTCAAAGATTTTTCCAGATGACCCTATTAGCAGATCATCAGCATATTATAGATTCGGTTGGGGGAGGTTCATGTCCCAGAGATATAGGGCAAAAATGAGGCAACTGAGTACTGCTCCCTGAGGTAGGCCTTTGGTTATTGTCTTTTGGAGTAAAGAGGCTGAACCAATACAAACAATGAAACTTCGCACTTCTATGAAAGATTTTATGAAAGATACTAGGTTGGGCGATAGTCCAAGGTTTGCAAGTTTGTTTAAAAGGGTTTGGTGGTTCACATTGTCATATGCCCCTTCAAAATCTAGGAAAGCTGCAACTAGGACATTATTTTTTGAGAATGATTCATTTATTGTATTTGTTAGCAAAATGAAAGAATCTGTTGAGGAGTGGTGTTTCCTGAATCCAGTTAGAGTGTGAGGGATCATATAATTTTTTTCAACAAACCAGAGGAGTCTGTAATAGATCATTTTCTCCATTATTTTCCCCATCACAGGAGTAATCATTATGGGCCTATAGGACTCAGGATTATCTTTGGGTTTATTTTTCTTTAGGATTGGTAGGAGGGACGAACATTTCCAATATTGGGGAACATAGAAGATGCCCAAGCGTGATTATAACAGTTTAGCAGTTCCTGTTTGTATGAAGGGGTGAGGTTGTTTATCCATGTAGGGTGTATATTGTCACAACTGCTGCTAGTTTTTGTCCTAATATGATGTATTACATTATCCATTTCCTGGATTGAAAATGGACTAGTTGTATACTCGGATCCTGAGCGTGGTTGGTAACTTGGGTTCACAGGAAGTTGGGATATTTTGCTTCGATTATTTGATGTTAGCTTATTAACAAATAGAGTTGCAAATAGCTTAGCTTTTTCATTATCATTGTGATAATGGGTATTATTATGTATAAGCTCATACAGGCGTGGGTAGGGGGAAGTCTTTTTCCCACAGATGTGGCTTATGACTTTATGTATAATTGGCTCATGTGTCTCTCTGGAGAGATTTTTTGCAAAATTATTCCAGTATTTATATTTAGCATCTATTATAGTCCTTTTTAAATTAGATTCTTCTTGTAATTTTTTTAAATATGTAGATGGTGTTGGTTTTTTTATAAATGTTCTCCTAGCTTCCTTCTTTGTGTTCCATTTTTTTGGCACTCATTTGTACACTATGCTTCAGGACTATGTCTAGGGAACGTTGTTTTGGATGTTGTCTTGGGGATAGCTTGATTAACTTTATTTATTTGTGAAGATGCCAAGACTTCCACATGTGTGTCAACTGTTGTGTTTGAGATGCATGAATTTTGGGTGAAACTTGTAATTTCATCATTTAGCTTATTTTGGGACATAGACCAATTTGCATTAGTGTTGATATATTTTGAGGTGTGTGATCGGGTTTCAGCAGGTTCATTTAGGGAGCAAACTATAGCAAAGTGGTCAGTACATAGACTATCAATTTTATTTATACAAATTTTATTCAAAATATTTAAAGACACAATTTGTAGGTCAATTGTAGAAAATCTACCATTTTTGGGGTTGAAATATGTATTCAGGTTTGGAGGGGTAGCAACAGCTAATTCAATATTATTTGAAGTCATATTCTCAATCAATTTACCAGCTTTATTTGCTGGTTTATTCCCCCACAAAAGGCCGTGGGCATTGAAATCTCCGCAAATAATGATATTTTTTAACATATTAGAATTATTTATATAATTAAAGAAATCCATGGCATCTGTAGTTTGGCCATTAGGGTTATAAAAGCTTATTATGTAGGTTTTTGTATTATTCAGCCAAACACTGATACCAATTGCATCAACATCATTAGCAAAATCTGGAAAGTTGATGCCACAGAATTTTATATTATTTTTAACTATTAAAGCTACTCCACCTCCTTTTCTCTCTGATGATTTATCCTTTCTCAGGATAGTATATCCCAGAGATTTAGTTTGTTAATTTTCGGTTAAATGAGTTTCCTGGAGGCAAGCAATATTAATGGAATTATTATTCATAAAAGATATTAGTTCATTTAACTTATTTTCTGTGAGTGATCTTACGTTCCATTGGAGTATTGATATGTGTTGTGCTGTTGATTTATTTTTCATATGACTGTGTACCAATGTTCAGCTTTGTTAAAAGTAAAGCAAGATCTTTTTTTGCTTGAATGAACATATCATCAGGGATGTAGATTTTTGCCAATTCTGCGATGATTTTTGTTTTCTGTAGTTGATGTATGTTCATGGCCTGAACTGCAGTACAGTTTAGAATGAATAAGCATATATTTGGGGATTGCATGTTTGGTTGTGCATCCTGTTTGTCAGTTAAGGGATTAATTCCTGGTAGTTTTTCTGGTTTGTTTCTTCTTGAGAGGAGGGGCAAGGCTGACCTCATCTCACCGGGCAAGGAGGCTTGTTGACTTGGTGATTCCTTCTGATAGGGATGTTAGCTAGGGGGCTTAGAGGATGGTGTTTTATACGGTGTACTTGATGCATTGGGGGCGATTGACTTGGGGGTTTTGATTGGTTTCATTACGGACTTTATGTGGTATTGTTGGGCAGCATTCGCTTCCATTGTTACAAATGGGTATGGAATGGCCTTCTCTGTTGCTTTTTGAAGTGTTAGTGCTCTTTTCTTATATGCAGGGCATAGTTATTTATTGGTAGATTCATGTGGGCCTTTGCAATTGATACATGTAGGCTGAGTGTAGTTGCCAGGTGTCAATTCTTTGGGATGGAGTGCTTCACAATGAATACACGCTCGAGCAATTTTAGTTCATTTATTTATTTTTTTACCGAGCTTGGAACATTTCAGGCACTCCGGGGCCTTTGATTTGCATCCCCTTTGCAGTTTGATTTGCCCAAATAGGGATAACTCTTCTGGGATGTTGATTGTTTCCTTCAGTGTAAATGAGACACATCAATTTGTTTTTTGGCCATTTAAACTGTATTTATCAAGTTGGATAACATCTTCAACTGGGATTGTGTTGCCAGCCCCATCTGAGAGCCCTTCTCTTAACTCCTGAATGGGTATTTCTGGGGGAACATTATAAACTACTATTTTTGTTGGGGATTCTTTTGGGTTTCATTTAGATGCATTAATTGGAGTATTCGGAAGGGATATTAGATTAATTATTGTGTCTGCTGATTTTTGATCTTGGACAGCTATTACAAGGGATCTTCCACAGTGAACATTAATAGAAAACATTGATTTTATCAGTTTAAAATTGCAACCCTTATTGCAGTAATCTTTTTTATTTCAAACGGGGTAATTACAGAATTTTCATAGTTAATTCCTTAGTTTTGGGATGGAGGATTTGGGGTGGGAAGGGGGGATAATGTTTTTGATTGGGGAGAATTTTTTCTTTTTTTAGAGCTTCTAGAAAGGACCTCTTTAAATCCATTATCATCATTTATAGTGACATTAGCCCCTACACTGATCATTGTCCTATTCTCAGTATTGGAGCTATCATGTGAACTTTGTGATAGTGAGCTTGACCAGTAAATTTAGGTATCAGTTTCACTGGTATTTGGGGTGGAATCTGGGGGGTCTTTTTTTTAGAGGGCTTCATAGCATTGCCTATTGGAAAAAGCTTTAAACTAAAAAAAAAAACTAAAACAAGAATGGGTAACACAGTGATAACAAACCCTTTGCACTCTACTATGGGGAAAGTTTCAGGATAAAAAAAACACCACAGTATGGCCCTGAAGAGGTTTTGAGCACGATTTGTTTAGTACAACTACTGATTAATTGAGATAATAATTCACAAGAAATTTAGTTTAAATTTCTTTAAATGTTGCTGCTGTGTTGTGTGAAAGATATTCTAATCTTTGTTTGCAGACTTATCTTCCTATTCTTCCATAGTTTTTTAACTGTGAAAAAACACCCTGAACCTTGGCTATTCTACTTTTGACATCTTCACTGCTCCCACCATCTTTACTATTAATACTACCAAGGTAAGTGAAGCTGTCCACCTGATCAATCTTTTCATTACCCAACTTCACCTTTTCATCTTCACTTATTCCTGGCCTTAGTGACTTAGTCTTCTTAACATTAATTTTCAAACCTATTCTAGCACCCTGAACTCGCAAAACCTCTAAAAGTTTATTCATTTTACTCACACTTTCGTCTAGGATGCTTGTATCATTAGAATAATCTAATTCCAGGATACTTTTTCCTCTCCATTTGATTTCGTGCTCTCCCATTGCCTTTCCTGTTCTCCTTAAGACAAAGTCCATCAAAATAATTCATAAAGAAGGGGATAGAACACAACCCTGCTTAACCCCTGATTTAATACAAAACCAGCTGGTAACCTCATTTCCTATTTTAACCACAGCAGCGTTATTCTCGTACATAGCACTAATAACTTTAATGTATTTGTCTGGTTTAATGTATCAACAGAATAGAACGCTTGCTCATAATCTATAAAACTGAGGACCAAAGGTGTTTGAAAATTCAGGCACTTCTCAATTATTAACCTAAGAGTGAAAATTTGGTCGACACATCCTCTAACTTTCCTAAGACCACAATATTCTTCTCTCCTAACTTTGTCTGCAGCATCTCTCAGTCTAAAAAGTATCATATTACTAAGTAATTTACTACCTACAGAAACCAGACAGATCCCTCGATAATTACCACACTCACTTTTATCACCTTTCTTATTAAGAAGCTCATTTACCACCCTATCAGCACCTGGAGCCTTATTATTAAGGTTTTCCTAAAATCGTTAGGTACTTCCCCTTTTTCAAAAATCATATTCATAATCTTCAGTAACTTATTTCTAACCTCAGAGCGACCATATTTAAGAAAATCATTTACAACCCTATCAGCAACTGGAGCCTTATTATTTTTTAGTCCTTTTAGTACTGTCGCTAATTCCTCCTCATAAAACAAATCTTCCTTCACATCCAATGTATCACAAACTTTTTCATTTTCCTCTATATCTCTTCCTTCAACTCTATCGCGGTTAAGCAAATTATCAACATGTTCAGCCCATCTCTCTTTAGTTTTTTCCTTATCGCTAATTGCGACCCCATTCCTATCTTTAACTCTCAAGTTTAGTATTCAACTGTTCCTGGAAAGTGTGTCTCAAATTCTTATCCTGGAGTCTACCAACATCATAACTTCCCGGGATGTAGTTACCCTTCCGATATTTCAGGAAGGCCAGAACACTGTCTTTACTTAAAATTTGTATTTTGAGTGATTTTTTATTTGTCATATCATTAACAACAATATTTAAAATCAATATCACAAGGCTAACAAATGTTTCTAAATATAAGTGGTGATACCACCCCACTCCCTCTCAAACCCAGTGAATGGCTTGAGTGTCATTTGGGTAAAAGATAAGGGGGTGGTAGCCATACTCTTTTTATTAGTAATTTCTGTTCATTTAAATTTGAATTGAATATTCAGTTTGTTTCTTGTTCTTTTAAGGATTCATTTGTTCGTCGACAGCAGTATCCGTTATTTTTATAATTGATATGCTTTTTCGACTTAATTTCTTTTCCTTTTGGGTGTCATTGTTTCATTGGTAGCAATTTTAGTTATTTTAAGTTTGAATTATATTATGACTTTATTTTTATTGTCTTAGGTTTTAATATGAATCTTTGATTTTCTTCGAAAAACCTATTTTTCAGAAAAAAATTTCTTTAAATTAATTTCTATTCAATTTGCATAGTTTTATTGTCAATTAAAAAAAATATATTTACAAGGTTTCTTTATTTTGTTTTGGCTGAAGTATTATCATGTAATTAAATATTTGGTTTAATATAATAAAAATATGGGGTGCAAATTAAATATTGGACAAAACTTGAATATTCGTTCCTCAATAATCTCTAGTTTGTGCAAACAATTTTTAGTAATAGTTTTACTATAGAAGTTTGTGCTTAAATATTTTTTAGGGTTAAAGCAATTTTGACTCCCAGCCTATAGACACCTTTGTTTATAAACACATCAAAACAATGTATTTTTGGAAAAATAACTTTATATAAAAATATCCTGAGTACACTGAGTTACCTTCTCAGTGAGTGCCACCCCCAGGCAGCTCAGGTTTGTTCCCAGGTGGCCGAGAGGGGAAAGTCCTCTAGATATGAGGGATTCCTTCGAATAACCAATAAAAAGGCGCGGAACAAGGGGGACCCAGTTCCTGGGGGTCCTTAAACATAACTGGGATCCCTAACTGTGGGGCCAAACACAGTTAAGGAGGAACTAAGGCCCCTTTTATGGTTCTGTGCTGGACCCACCGGCGTGTGGACACGTCCCGACAGAGTCAAATCCTAGTGCCAGCTATAGGTAAATAGTCAGCGAGCAGAAAGCTGTGAAGGCGGAGTACTCTCAAAATGGAGGAAATCAGCCACCTACAAAGGACAGAGAGGAGTGGCTTGACGCAGCCCTATAATAGCTATGAAACCCTCTTCTTTTAAATTAAATGGATCAGTTGCAAACAAAGAGACGAAACCGTGCTACCGCTTCTGGGGTAACCGACGGAAGGCAAGATATAATAGCAATGATAATGATAATGTAACCGCTTTCGGGGGAGCCGACAATCTGATGACTTCAGGCGAAGATATGCGAACTCGGCAGATGATAACGAATCCCATAGAGGATGATAGCACTTTACCAGGAGAAAGCCCTATCTTGACCCTGAAAGCCCCATTCTACCTGGATACTTTGAATGTGCGAACTTTGGCAAAGACTGGGAAACTAGATCTAATTGTAAAAGAGCTCGAGAGGTACAGATAGGACGTTATTAGCCTCTCGGAAACTCACTCACCTGGTTCAGGAAAACAACGATGCGGTGAGATCATGCTTTCGTACTCTGGTAGATCTGATGGCAAACACCGACAAGGCGTTGGCTTTCTCCTGACACGCAAAGCAAAGCGCGTACTCATAGCCACAAAGTTTGTCTCAGAGCGCCTTATGATGATTGGGCTGTGAGAGAAAGTACAAAACATCACCGTCATCTAAGTGTACGCCCCCGACTCCTCAAGACCTGATGAAGAAGTTGACACCTTCTATCAACAACTTCAGTCTCTAACTGATGAAGTCCCAAAGAAAGATCTCCTCGTAGTAAAGGGTGACTTCAATGCTATCGCCAGAGAAGCTAGACAACCTGACAGTGATGTCATAGGCAGATTTGGTCTTTGGAGGTGAAACGCAAGTGGGGAGCGTCCACTTGAGTTCTGCAGGGATAATGATGTCTTTGTTATGAACTCAATGTTCAAACATAGAAAGAGAAGAAAAGCAACTTGGATATCCCCAGATGGAACGACGACAAATCTGATCGATTAAGTCCTCATCTCAAAACGGTGGAAGTCATCTGTCACAACTACCGCCGCCTTGCCTGGAGGAGATTTCGATTCGGAGCATGTCATTGTAATGAGAACATTGGCAAAACTCCGATTCAAAACCCTTCCTGTAAAGAAAAAAGAAGATCCAAATATTTCGCACCGATAAACTCAAAGAACCCACTACACGCACATCTTTCCTGCAGTCACTAGAAGGAAGTCTTGGTCCTGTACTTGAGTCACTCCTGTCGACCATAACCCCTGACATCTTAGATGCCCTACTTGAGAAACTGAACCCAACATTCATAGATACAGCTAACGAAATCTTAGGCCACAAACCTAAAACAGAGACGCCTTGTACCACAGATGATATTCTATATATTTGTGACAAAAAGCGACAGGTTTGCAACAAGCAGGACCGAGAAAGTAGGGACATGTATAAGCGGATACAGCGGACTGTAAACAAAAAGATTAGTACAACCCTCAGAGATTACATACGGGAGAAGTGCTAGTCCTGTGAAAAGGATTTCAAATCAGGAAACAGCCACAGAATGTACAAAACAGTCAAAGAACTCTCCACGAAAAAGTCCACCATCGCTGCTAGCGTCCTGGACAAGGGCGGTAAGCACCTCAGTGACAGCGAGGCTATTAAAGACAGACCGAAAAGCCACTTAGAAGAGAAACTCAATCCGCTTCTTACCTGAAACCCTACTGTGCTATCAGGATTCCCCAAATTTGAATGCGACCCTAGCCCCCCACCTTTAATAAGTTAAGTAAAAGAGGCCATTCACAGTCTCAAGATAAATAAAACCCCAGGTCCTGATGGTATCCCTACAGAGATGCTTAAAGTAGGGTCTCCTCTGCTAAAGGGCCTACTTCATTAATTCCCTAAGGACCTACCATTTGCCAAAAGCTTGGGCTAAGGCAGTCATTGTACCGCTCCACAAGAAAGGCCCTAACACGACTGTGAGAATTACCAGCCCTTAAACCTTACAAGTCATCCAGCTAATTTCATAACAAGGATCCTTCTAAACCAAATCAGAGCCATAACAGACCATACAATCAGCGCCATATAATCAGCGACTATCAGGCTGGCTTTGCCCTGGAAGGTCTACCACCGACCAGATCTTTGTAGTGAGGCATCTCACATAAAGGTACCTTGAGTCTGGCAAAGAAATCCTCCAACTATTCATGGATTTTAAGCAGGCCTTCGATCTAGTATGGTGAAATGGACTTTGGCATATACTAGCCCACTATGGCGTTCCTGAAAATATAGTCAATATAGTAAAAAATTAGTATGACAATTACCGTAGCTGTTTTCAGACCCCAGAAGGCCAAACAGAAGAGTTCGCTACAAATTCGGGCGTGCTACAAGGTTGCATGCTTTCACCGCAACTTTTCAGGCTCTTTTTACATGCCATACTGTCCCTGCTTGAGAACAATGTAGGAGTGACCGTTAACGGTACAAAAATACAAGCCCAAGCCTCCGAACTTGAAACAGCCGCAAATAGCTTTGGTATGTTCATAAGCCCAAAGAAAACCAAAGCCATGCGCACCACAAAAGACCCAAACCCATCCCCTGCTCATGTCGTAGTAAGTGGTGAAGAAGTCGGATCGGTTACCAAGTTCGTGTACCTAGTTCGTGTACCTAATATCTTCAAACAGCAACTGCTCCGACGACATAAAACGAAGACTTGCCCTAGGAAATGCAAGCTTCAATAGGCTACTCCCCTACTTTAAAAAGAAACACCTATCTATGCAACTGAAACTTCGACTTTTCGACTCTCTAATCATACCTGTTGCCATGTACGCCTGCGAAGAGTGAACACTGAAGGTCGAAGATGAACGTAGAATTTCGGCTTCGAGACAAAATGCCTCTGACGCATTACCGGAATCACATGCTAAGACAGAGTCTCGAACGACGACCTTCAGAAGCAGCTGAAGCGGGAAACTAATATTCTCCAAAACGTGTGCCTGCAGCAACTTAGGTGGATGGGCCACATACAGCAAATGGAGAACTTGCGCCTGCCAAAAGTTGCCTTCCAAGGAAGGGTCCATGGTAGCCGCCTACCTGAAAGACCTAGGAAGAGATGGCGTGAAAACTTCGGAAGTGACCTCTTATGTCTTCCTAGACAAGCTGACCACCGGTATTTGTATAGGAAACTGATCTAGGAACGTGTGAAGACTATGGCCCCAACGTGAACCTTGAGGACGTCCGGGACATAAGTCAAGTAAGTAAGTCAAGTTCGTCTGTTTGAAAAAATACATGCCAAGGTCATTTTTCTAAGATTTATCTGTTTTTTTTTTTTTGTCTGAAAAAAGGATTTCACAAATCAATGCAATAAGATTTTCCCCCCTTAATATTTAAGCAGATAAGCATAACGATTTTTAATTTTAGGCCTAAGAATTAATATAACCACATTTTAATTCCAAAGCGTATTGTTCTCGTTAAGGTGTCCTTGGTCCAGTCTATTTACTTAGAAAGTTTCAGGTCAATCAGGGAAAAACAATATTGGGCCTATTTGCAGAGATATTGCTATTTTGACAGCCTGATACACATAGTGTCACTTGATTTACCTTTTCTCCCCTCCACCAAGTAAAAATGTTAGATTCATTTGACCATTCTTCCCCCAACTCTATCTGAAAGTTATAAGCTTCCAAGCTATCTCCAAGATATTTTGGATAGCGTCTTTTGACTTACTCGGGTACGAGTGTCGTTTTCAGACTATAACAAGCTGATTAGCTGATTAGACAGCCAAGACTATATTTATGTCAGCCTTTTCTACTGAAACCTATCGTGTTAACAGCAGATATTTTACATGATTATCCTAAGGCTCATTGTCCCTTGGTCTTAGGGCGTGATGTCAACCCCACAGGCATACATATTCGACCTTTTGGTGTTTCTGAACAAAATGACTACTTTAAAGTTTGATCCAGTTTCATATGCGTTATGCTGGGGCCAAGTAACAGAAAAAAAGGCAGAGGAGAGAGACTGGTTGCCCTCTAATCACTTTCGATCATAAACTGTGAAATAACACTTTTAATTTCTAATCTAACACGGCCCTGCTAAGTTTTTACAGCCAACTTCCATGCGAGCCGAAGGAAATAAGATTTTTCTCTTTTCGTATTCCATTTTAAGAAGAATCAAAGTTGTTTCGATTTTTCCTTCTGGATTGGGGTTTCCTTACCCCAGGGATTAAAGGATTAAGTTTTGAGCCAATCTGAAAAAAGTTTTGACAGCCCTTTAGGCTGCTAAATTAAATTTGTCAAGAGTAAAACAGGAATGTATTCTATCACCATTACTTTTTGTAATAATGGTTGATTACATCCTGTGGAACAACGGGACAAAAGGCATCAGATTAAGCCCTGAAGTCCAGGTCAATGATATTGACTTAGCAGACGAATTAACAGTGCTTGATTCAAGCAAAAAGCAGCTTAAAGAATTAATTGACGAGATCACGGTAAAGGCAAACCATCTTGGCTTACGCATGAATGATGAGAAAACCAAATGCATGGTGACTAGTGACTCTCCTCTGTCCATTAAATATGGCGACCAAAATGTTAAGCAAGTTGTCCAGTTCAAACATCTGGGAAGTATCATTGAGAACACCGGCTATATAGTGAAAGAGATACTCATCAGAATAGGACAGGCAAATGGCGCCTTCAACAAACTACGTCAAGTTAGGAGATCTCAGAGATTTTCTCTACACCTAAAGCTACGCCTTTTCAACAGCAATGTTATGCCAATACTACTCTACGCAGCAGAAACATGTCTTCGTAGAATATTGAACATCCACTGGTCACAAAAGGTGACAAACCAGTCCGTCCGTGAAATGACCCAACAGCCTCTAATAACCGACATCATCAAGGTGGAGTCAGAAGGTGGATATATTTGGGCCACGTCCTACATATGGATCCAAAAGCCGCTTTACACTGGCAACCATCAGGAACTCGCAGCTGGGAAAGACCCAGAAACACACTGCACCGGACCAACCAAAGAGATCTACGAAACCTGCACACCGCTGTTCTACCGGAATGGGAGGACATCACTGCAGCAGCAAACATGAAGGAAGATTGGCGGCTCCTCCTTGATGCCCTGGGTGCCTCAGGAGGCACAGGCGGATCTAAGGTCTAAACTATTATTTCGATTAATTTTAATGGTAAAATTGTAATTTGAATGGTAATTTTAATGGTCTAAACTATTATTTCGATTAATTTTAATGGTAAAAGTTTATTGCAAAAAACAAATAAAAACGAATTTCGAAAAATAGACAAAATCCCTTGAAAATGGTGTCAGATCAAAATGAAAACTACACCACTGAAATTTTCAGTGTCCAAAACTCCATACGAGAAAGTTATAACCCTCCTACTTGAACAATACGAAAAATCACTTTTTTTGCATAGGTATCACTGATGCATCTATCAAATCCTATTATCAAAATATTATTTACAGAATTAACTAGTTCATCTTTATGAAGGTTGTACCAGCACAGAAAAAGACTGCGACCCATTATATAAAAGAAATGCTGCTTTCCTCTACTAGGATATATAGTAGTATTCTAGTCCAAGTTGTATTATTCTAGAGACAAGCTAAGGCATGGAAAAAAAAATAACAACGGCCAATAAGCAAAACAAATTTATTTCAAGCAGAAAATCCAATAAAAAAGGAAAAAACAACGGAATATCCCATTACAAATCCCCATAAGATGAGCGAATACAAGTTAATAATTAACTGGCAGAACATGGTATAAAATTCAATAAAAAACAAGAAAAAACACAAGAATCCATCACCCCCAGCCTTATATACAATAATGCATTACACACACATTATCAAAATAGACATAATAGGACTGATAAAATTATTAGTACAACACTTTAAACTGGACATTACAATATAGCGACCATTTTGCTTTCGGAAAGAATTCACATACAGTGACTCAATTATTTATTGTTTTTCAAACTACTTACCTAGAATTTTGGATCGGAAATCAATTTATATTTTTCTATTAGAAACCTATTTCTATTTAATCTACGTTTATAAGCTTTAATATTTATAGTTGTTTTGTCGTTTCAAATTTCATGTCCATACGAAATTTCCATACACCCATGGACGCTGATAGTTGGATACCAGGAGGGTCAATTGACCCCTGGGAAACAAACCCGCATCAAAATATGCACAAAACAGGAAAAGAGCAAATATTACAGCTTGAATCTCGGTAAAAAATCCCCATGTGTCACTGGCCCCCTCCCCCTGGGAATTTTGTTGGTGGTGCTCATGAATGGACTCAATACAATAGGCTTTTTGCAATAAGAATGTCTCTAAGGTTTATCTTCCCTATGATAGTTTCGATATGCTATTTTTCTTAATAAAATATTATTTAATTATTATCTTTTTGATAATAATCAATAAGAAATTGATTATTATTTATATGTTAAAGTTATGATTTGTTATCTAAAGTCAAGGAAGTTACAATTAAAACACCCCAACCCAGAACAATAAAAATTTTCCACTGGCACCATTTGTAAGGGTCCTCGTATTTTGCCACTGGGCTGGAAGTACAATTTTTTCTAGAACTCCTGGACACATCTTATTCAAATTATCAAATAATCTTGGTTTCTCATAAAAAAAACACAACTTTTTTTTTATTTATCCCTCATGAAGAAACGCCTGCGCTCATGAATGATCTTTTTTTTTTTAATTCGTTAGGTTAAAAAAAATGATATAAATAAATCAATAACTTGACATTCTAATATACGTTTAACTCAAAACAATTTTTTGACACTGTAATAACTCTTTGGTAGCATCGGACTGATATTTTTCTAAGTTATGATTAATAAGGGATGACCCTTAGAAATTATCTAGTGACTATGGCTAAAAAGCCACCGTTTCTGAGTGGATGAAACACTGGACTTGTAATCCAGTGATGTTAGATTAGGGGTGTTGCCAATCCTTTGGCTTCGGGTGGGGCTATGAGGTCTGACTCTGCAAGCTTAGCTCCTGTGAATCAGGGGAGCTTACAACTAAACATATTCCTTCGAAACACCAAGACTTGCCAGGCAAGGCAGATATGGTAAGGTATATAAGGTTGCCAGGTGACGCAGAGAACGTTTGGAAGGGAGAATCACAATGACTATCAGTAACAATAATTCCTTTATAAAATAAAAAACATAAGTCAGATTTTGTAAAATTACAGAATCTGACTTATCTTTTCGTAATAAAATGCATCAATTTACTTTGTAAATGGCTGAAAACAAATTCATAGTTTCACGGTAAAAACAGCTGTAATTCATTAACGGAGATTTAAAGGTCTTTTACCCTTGTCTGGGTTACCTTTATTTTATTTTTTTTTGGGGGGGGGGGAGACTGCGCCCTGGAATAATTTTTCTGTAAATTAGGTTCGTTTTGGCCTAAAAACGTATTGCCGCAAGCTTCAAACTGATCAGGGACAAAACTTGTTCTTACTCAATATAATAGCACTTTAAGTGAGGAGAGGGAATTGATTATGGTCAATTAGTCGATCATCGGTTGAGAAAAACAATTGTTGACTATTTTAGGACAATATGGACTCAATAGACTCAACTTTTGGGCATATGGACTCGACAGCGCAAAAATTAAGACAATTGAAATTAAAACAGGTAAAAAAAATTAACACTAAACTAAACAGTCTTTTTCTACTCTCTCAAACTTACAAGAATAAAAGAACATTGGCGGAAATACTAAAATTAAATAAAACAAAAAAATTCAAACATTAAACATGAAAAATGGCATAAAGCATACATGAGAAAACAAGTATAAGCACAGATAAAAAAAAATGGACGGAAGTTTTTATTGCCGGAAAAAAAGAACAAAGTAATATGAAGGCTTCCAGATGTGAAGTTGAAATATTTTTATTTTTTGTAGTATTTAAAAAAACTCCAAATGTTTACTTTATAATTGACAGATTTACACATTATAATATTCTAATTCATTTGTAACGATTTAAAGCTGAATTTATATTTTTATAGACTTTTAGCTTCAAAAATGGATATTAAATTTGGTACACATGGACTTGAAGCTGAATTTATATATTGCTGTATATATTGCTGGATCTAAAACGAATTTATGTTTTATTGGCATGTAGCTTAAAAAGTATGTATGAAGTTAGGCATTTATGAGCCCGAAGGTGAATTTGTGATTTTCTGAATATCCAAATTGCTGAATTACTATAGTGTAATTAACATAATACATAATTTATGTACAATATAATTTATGCTTCCAGCGCACAGCGCTTAAACGTTCATATCAATCTAGATTTGTATGAGCTTAAAGCTGTATTTATATTTTTCTTAATTTATATTTTGCAGAATTTAAGGTTGAAGTTTTATGTTGTGGACGCGTTGCCTACAATATATATTTATAAAGTTAGGTATCTTATATTTCTGAATTAAAATATTACTGATTTTAAAGCTAAATTTATATTTTGTAGGTGCGTACCTTGAAATATACACATAAAGCTAAGTATGAGGAACCTTAAGCTTAATTTATATTTTTTTGGAATTTACATATTGCTGAATTTTAAAATGAACTAATATTCTGTAGGCACGTAGCTTAAAACATATATACAAAGCTAGGGATGTATATATCACTCTAGCTGTAGTAAATAGCGAATGTTGCTTGGCACTGGAAATATTTACTAGTTTGGAATAAATTCAGCTATGCTGAGATTTTGAAAAATTATGAAAGTTACTATGATTGTAAGCTCGGTAGAAATCCTCTGAATTTGAGAGTTTAAGCAGTACTTGGAAGCGACGTGCTCTTATGAAGGAAATGACACATGCAGTTCCAAAGACAAGAAGGAGTAGAGATATTAAACCTAAAACACAAATTAAATATTTAGCAATGAAGGTGACGTACAATACTCTTTGCATCCCCTTGACCCCTAAAATTTTTAACTCTTTGGACTCATATTAGATTTATTCATACCTAGAAACTGAAATAATCTAAGAGGCAGAAACATATTTTCCCAATGTTGCCACATTTGCCAGTGTTGCGACAGAACTGTGAAGGCAAATAAGCAAAACTGACTCTAAATTTGACAACAGTTTTTGTCCATTGAATTGAAAGTCTACTAAAAATCAAAAAGAAAATGGCGATGTTGAAGAACATTTTGAAAACATTCAGGAAGCATATGGTGTTCTCAAATGTCCCGAAAGGAGATTGTGAGAATCAAATAATGTTGCCACATTTGCCAGTGTTGCGACAGAACTGTGAAGGCAAATAAGCAAAACTGACTCTAAATTTGACAACAGTTTTTGTCCATTGAATTGAAAGTCTACTAAAAATCAAAAAGAAAATGGCGATGTTGAAGAACATTTTGAAAACATTCAGGAAGCATATGGTGTTCTCAAATGTCCCGAAAGGAGATTGTGAGAATCAAATAATTTTGTAGCATGAGTTTACCATCTTATTTAAATTATCCTAAACTAGATGTTATCAGAAATTTCATCAGATTTCATTAGTCAATACAATTAAATATGAAGAAATTAAGATAATGCTCCAGCTGTCCTTACCTAAAACTTTGTCAAATGCACATACATGAGATTTTGAGAATATTAAAATGTCACAGGTAGAATTTCAGCATCTAGCTTTTAATTGTCCTAATATAGATTTCAAAAGTAAATGACGCCAGATTTCACAATCAATAAATTTAATATGTAGAGCTTGTGGTTATGTACCAGCAGCCTCTACTTAAAAATGTGGCTTGACTTAAAAATACAGATGGCATGAATTAAAGTCTACCAAAATTCAAAAAATATGCAGATTGGTCAAATATACACACCCATGAAATTTTGAGAATATGAAAATTTCACAACTAGAATTTCCACATCTATCTTTAAATTATCCTAAAGGAGATTTCAAGATAGATCTAATTAAAAAAAGGTTTGGACCCAGGCAGTCCCAAAAAATATGTAGCAGTGGAGTCATCAGACCTAAAAAAAAAACACGTTCAAATATTTAGCAATTACGGTGAAGTACAAGCTATCTACTACTACTAACAACTTACTGCAGCACCAAGCCACATGAGGCCATCACAGCTTTGCACGCTTCTCCATCTCAAACATTACCGCTTTTACCTATCGGTACAAGCTATCGGTACCTAAGTAAAAACATAGTTTTGACTTGAAATATTAAAAAAAAAACTAAAAAAGTTTTCATTTGATGGTTTGACTAAATCTGCTTAAATACTGGAAGTGTATAGCATTCCCAAACGTCAACAAAGGAGATTGAAAATTACACAAATTTTTAGAATGAATTTCACCATCTAATTAAAATTATTCTAGAGTATATCTTATCAGTAAATTTTATCAGTAAATAAGTTTAAATATTTAAATTAAGGTTTTGCAACAGCTAATGGCACCTAAAACAATGTTGTAAACGATGTTGGAGATAATGATAGCGTGACTAAACGTCTACTTGGATTTGGGAAGTATATAGCATTATCAAACCTACACAAAAGACATTTTAAGATTTTAAACATTCCACAGGAGGAACTTCACTATCTAATTTAAAGTTATCCTAAAGGAGATTTTATCTGTAAATTCCATTAGATTTCATCAATAAATAAATTCAAATACGTAGAAATTAAGGTCATGCACCAGCTATATCCACCTTAAAGCATAGCTTTGACTAAAAATAAAGATGTTTTAAGGTAAATTCGATTAAAATTTATTGATTTTAAGGTAGATTTAAAAAATAAATGGAATCAAATTTTGCAATAAATAAATCTGAATCCTTAGAGCTTAAGGATATGCACCAGCTATCTCCACCTAAAACTATAATTATTTCCAAAAAAATATAGGCGGTTGGACTTAGAGTCTACAGAAATTCAAAAAATGTCAAATGCAAACATATACGCACAGGAGATGCTGAGAATACTAAAATTTTAGAATACATCTACAAAAAATGGCATTGACAAAAAATAAAGATGGAATAGACTTAGACTTTTTTTTTAAATAAAAAAAATTTATAGACTTAGAGTCTATTAAAAGTCAAAAAGAGTATAACACTGTCAAGTGTATATACATGATATTGATAAGAAAGGTAATCCCGCTACACATTATGACTACAGACCTATAAGCCTCTTAAACAGTGCTGGAAGAGTTCTAGAAAAAATTATAGATAAAAGGCTGGGAATGTGGATAGAAAAGAAAAAAATCTTGCAGAAAGAACAAGGTGGGTTCAGACCAGGCTATTCTATAGTTGACAGATTTTGTTGTTAATGCTCTGGTAGAAAAAAATATTGTAAAGGTAAATGAAAGTTATATGTGGTTTTAATTGATTTGAAATCAGTATTTGATAGTGTAGACCCTGTTTTATTGTTTAATGTTTTGTTAAATCTAGGCCTACCAATTTCTTTTATATGAATTCTATTATCTATATATTCATTGAATAAAAGTTTTGTGAAAGTTGCTAGGAAGGGATTATCTCTGCCATTTTTCTCGAAAAAGGGCGTGCGCCAAGGAAGTATACTTTCGCCAAAATTATTTGCTATGTTTACTAATGATATTGTTCTTTATTTCTGACAAAGATGGGCACCTACTCTCCGACTGGGAAATCTGAATAAATCAATGATACTATTTGCAGGCGACTTTAAATTACTGGCAAAGACAAAGAATGACTTACAGACTCTCTTGAATCTTCTTGAAAAATATTTGCAAGAGAAGAAACTAGAGGCGAATGTCATGAATTCCCAAATCATAATTTTTAGCAAAAAAACTTTGAATCAGTACCACAACTTTTATTGAATAGGAAAATGTTGGAAATGTGGGAAAAAGCCAAATATTTAGGTTTTATCCTTTGTCGAAATGGAAAGTGGACAAGTCATATTACAACAATGGCACAGAAAGGAAGAAATGCATTATTTGGAATAGATAGAAACACACTAACATCAGAAATAAGTGAATTAAGCCTCCACTAATATATATTTAATGCCTATCCTACATTACAGATCAGAAATATAGGGGTATCAGCCGGCAATGCAACTAGAAACCCTTCAACTTCAATATTATAAACGATTATTTGGCTTATAGAATACAACACACGTTAGTATTAAAAGGTGATCTTGGTATATTTAACCTGAAGTTGAAAAGATACACCCAAATCATCAAATTTTGGTTATGACTCCTCAAACATCCCCAGACTAGACTTGCCCGGGCAGCATATGACGATCTTCTCCTTCAGTGTAACAAAATATCTTGGACAACACAAATCAAAAGGACATTAGACGAGAATAGATTTTAAAGTTTGTGGGAGAAAGGAAAATGCACAGAAGATCATGAAAAGTTCTTCAAGTAATTTAGTACAAAATTTGAAGACCAAGAAGTGCAACTATGGCAATCAGCAGTGGATAAATCTCCGAGTCTTACTTTATATAGAGAAGTAAAAGATAATTTTGGATAGGAGTTTTATTTTAAGCTGGGATTGCCGATTAGATATCTGAGGGTTTGGATTCAGATTTGAGCTAATTGTCTTCCAATTTATGGTAAGGTTGTAAGGAATATGAATGAAGGTCTGGAGGTTGGGTGTAGTTGCTTGAGATGTGGGAAAAATGATTATGGGTTGGGCCATTTCCTCCTTCTGTGTAAACAGCTTTCTCATTTAAGGGGATCAATTATACAAGAAGGAAAAGCTAGGCTGCTTCGTTGGCTAATGAGGTCTGGGTCTCCCCGTTATATTGTGGCAGTAGGAAATTTTGTACTGAAGGGAAGGATGTCAAATGGAGTTTAATTTTTCTTCAGTATCTGTCTTTAAAATGGTATATGAAATTTTGTACTGAAGGGAAGGATGTCAAATGGAGTTTAATTTTTCTTCAGTATCTGTCTTTAAAGTGTATATGGCTTTAAAAGGCTTTTAAATACAGATTATTATTACCATGAGGTTTCGTGAATTTGAAAATGTCAGAGATAGAATTGGGATTTACGGATTTGAAAACGTCACAGGTAGAATTTAAGTATCTATCTTTAATTTTCATAAACTAGATTTTAAAAGAAAATACCATCAGATTTTATAGCAAGTAAATTTAAATATAAAAAAATTAAAGTAATGCACCATCTATATTCACCTAAAAAGACGGTTCTGGTTAAAAATAAAGATTGATTGACTTAGAGTCAATGCTAAAATTCAAGAGCTGTATAGTGTTTTCAAATGCACAGTGTTGCTACATTGAGCCGTGAAGGCAAATAATCAAACTGATTGGTTAAATTTGATGTTATTTTTTGTCTGCTTGGCTAAAAGTCTACTAAAATTCAAAAAGTATATGCCAATATCAAATGCCCACACACAAGATTTGAAAATATAAGAAGTCTATAGCAAGAATTTCACCATCTAATTTAAAATTATCCTAAAGTAGATCTTATCAGTAAATTTCATCAGATTTCATCATTAAATAAATTGAATAATTAAAAATTAATGTTTTGTAACAGCTTCTGGCACCAAAACACGGTTTTGACTTGAAATAAAGATAGTTTGACGAAATTTCTAAGTGAATTTAGGAAGTATATTGTGTTTTGAAATGCAAACAAAGGTAATTTTGAGAATCTAATAATTCCGTAGCAGGAATTTCACCGTCTAATTTAAATTATCTTTATCAGTGATCAGTGTTAAGTTTTAAAGTGGATCTTATCAGTAAATTTCATTAAAATTCATGAGTTTGCCTCAATTTCTTATCATTTAAACTTGATAGGTTCAAAGTTTACCTGGATTTAAAATTATTTTAACAGGAGTTAGACATACTGACTAAACTTCAACTTCAAAAATAATATTTTCAAAGTTTACTAATAGTTATTATTTTTTTTTACATGAGCTAAGCATATTAATTAAGCTTCAACAGGAGTTAAGCAACATATTAACAGGAGTTAGGTCAACTAAACTTCAAATTTAAACTCATAAGATTCTAAGTTTACCTATAGTTAAAGTTTTTTTTTAACAGAAGTCAAGCACTCTAACTAAGCTTCAAATCTAAATATAGATTTTAATTTTTCCCATACCTGAAGTTATTTTAACAGAGTTAAGCATATTAAAAAAGCTTCAAATTCTATAAACTTAAAATTCAAGCTTAATAAAATCAAGTTTTACCCATAGCTAAAGTTATTTTAACATGAGTTAAGCATATTAATCAAGCTTCAAATTTGAACTTAATAGATTTGAAGTTACCCATAGTTAAAAGTAATTTAATAGAATTTAAGCATATTAACAAAGGTTCAAATTCTCTGAGCTTCAAATTCAAATTTAATAGATGCAAAGCTTACCCATGGCAGGGGTTAAGCATTTAGACTAAGCCTCAAATTCAGATTTAAACTTGACAAATTCAAAGTTTACCTACAGCTAAACTTAGTTTAACAGGAGTAAAGTACATTGAGTAAGCCTTAACTGCATATTAAACTTAACAGACTCAAAGCTTACGCATAGTTAAAATTATTTGGACAGCAGTTAAGTATAATGAGTAAGTTTCAACTTCAAAATCAAACTTTTTAGATCCAAAGTTTACATATAGATTAAGCTATTTAACAGAAGTTGATTATATTGAATACGCTTCAACTTCATATTTAAACTTAAAAAGTTCAAAGTTTACCCATAGTTACTATTTTAAGAGGATATATGCACATTGCGTAAGCTTCAACTTATATTTAAACTTAAAAGATTCAAAGTTTACCCATAGTTAGTATTTTAAAAGGATTTATGCACATTGCGTTAGCTTCAACTTCATACTTAAAATTAAGCGGTTCAAAATTCACTCATAGTTACTATTTTAAGAGGATCTATGCACATTGCGTAAGCTTCAACTTCATTTTTAAACTTAAAAGGTTCAAATTTCACCCATAGTTAGTATTTAAGTGGATTTATGCACATTACTTAAGCTTCAACTTCATACTTAAACTTTATTGGTTCACGGATTACCCATATTAAAATTGTTTTTACAGGAGTTAAGTATACTGAGTAAGCTTCGACTTGATAATCAAAATAAAAAATTTAAGCTTACCCATAGCTGAAGTTACTTCAAAAGGACTTAACCATATTGAGTCAGCTTCAACTTCAGATTAAAAATTAAAAATTAAAGCTTACCCATTATTAAAGTTATTTTAACAGGAGTCAAGCATATTGAGTCAGCTTCAACTTCAGATTTTAGCTCTCTGCTTGATTCTTCTTCGGCTATTACTTGCAAAGCCTGATATAGGTTGATCCTGTCCGAAAGAGGAACTGTTTTATTGATTGCAACACTGTCCACGGATCTCTTCGATATTTCCTTTGCGTTTCTCCAATGACATCCCTGGTTCTGGAATTTTTTAATAATAAAAAATTATAAATTTGTTTATTCATTGAGTATTTATTAAAAACGAGTTTTGTATTTTTAGAACAATTCACTCTACAAATCAATAAATTCTCATTTGGGGCTGGTATTTTTGAGAAGAAGGGAAAATCGCGCATTGCTAAATTAAATATCTCTCGAAAACTTGCGAATTGAGGATCTTCTCATTTTTGTAAAAGTAATTTCGTTGCTGAGGTTTTATTAATTATAACGTTCATTTTCGCATTGTTTATCTTTTTTATATTAATTTTAAAACAAATACACAATTTGAGACTCCCTCTTGATTATTTCTGTCAATTTCATTTGGAAATTACAATTTTTGGAAAATTTTCGAGTTTAAGTAAGCAAAGAGGTATTTTTCATGTTAGAGTAAAATAAGTAAAAAAAAAACCTGTTTTTTAAAAACGTTCAATGAATTCGAAAAGGAGCCTAATCGAACTATGTTGTTTTGTACCACTATCACTTTTACCTAATCCCAATTTTTTCGAGTTATTTCCATAGAATTATTTTTACGAATACGAAACATCTATAATTAATTTTATTATTTTTAATTTGGGTTAAAAGTCCCGAATTTTCTAGTATTTCTGGGTGTTTCTTATTTAAAATATCAAATAAAGTTATTTTTTACCCCCCCTCCCCCACCCCGAGAAAAATTATTGTGTATGTGCCTTAATCAACGACACATGCATTTGTCATACGAATTATTTTAAAAGAGAAGCGGGCAAATGTTTGAATTTTGTTGATAAATGCTTTTTATTTGTTAATCTTTTTTCACAATTTAAATGACAACTTTTACTATCAGTCACGTTTATGCTTTTTTCTTTCATTTTACTTATCTATCAAAGAAAAAGTTTGGAAAAAACAGAAAATGTATTTTAGTGTTTTAGGTTTGAAGCGTTTTGGGTTCGGATCCGTTTTGATTTTGAATTTAGATTCATAAGAAAAATTAATTATATGTAGTTGAAACAGATTAAAAAAAATTAAATAAAGAGTAAGACTTAAATAAAGAGTAATTAAACTAGTATCATAAATTTTTACCGAAAGAAATAGGAAAATATAATACTAGATTTTAATAGGGGAGAGACTTATAGCCTCCCCTACCTTTCAATTAATCAACAGTCCTGCAAACATTAGAATGGCAAATAATTATTGATATTTTTATGTATATGGAAAAGAGATATTCAAAAGTTAAAATCATAATACACTAACTAGAAAAACTAATTAGAACATTAACTTTCCTCTCCAGGAGGAAACGCTATATCAACAAAAGTGTGCCACCTTTCAATCCCCAGACAACATTCTTTCCAAATACAGTGGTCATTACTTTGAAAATCCCCCTCCCCCCGGAGGGGGGGGGATGTAACCCTAAATAATATATTTATCCACTGTTTTCCATTGTTTGAATCCACGCATGTCTTCGCTAACAGGCATTTCATTCTTAACCTGAAATATGGCCTCATATCATTGTGGAATAATGAAAATAGTTATATAAGGAGAAATAATGAGAATTATTTAATGCGTGATATGATAAGAAACTCTTTATTTAAAAATATTTTAAAATCTGGATGAAAATCAAAGGAAACTGGAATCTAGAAAAATCTGGAAATAAAGGAAATAAAAATCTGATTACTTAAATTTTATCCCATCTAATTCTGCATGCTATAAAGTTAGCATGTCATTACTATAATGGTTTCTTGTAATTCTGTGTATAATCTTCAGCTATACTTGGCCCTATTAGTGGGGGGGGGGATGGTAATCGTCACGGTAATGATAATTATATTTGGAATGAGTGTTGATTGGGAATCGAATGATGATTGTGTTTAATTATTATTGTGTTTCCTTCATGGAATATTATTTCATTGTGGGCTTGCATTTTTAAGAAGAAGGAATAAGAGCGTAATACCAAATTATTTTACTATAATTTATATAATTATTATAACAATTATTGTACAAATTATATGATTATATCAAACTTTGTGGATTGTTCAGTTACGTAAAATTACTTTCGTAAAAGAAGCCATGCAACAGAATACTACCCATAAAACTTACCGGACATTGACCATGGCACATTCTGATGTCACACTCGATATAGAGGGCAGGGCTTCCTGTAAATCTGAAAGTTTTCATGTATGCAAACACCTGTGTTTCATATAAACCAGAATCTGTCCAAGTTCCTCTAAATCGACTGATGATCTTATCGTCCACTGGGCATCTAAAATAAATTTTTTTATCATACGTCTCAGCGTAAAAAGTATTAAGAAAATAGGTACTTGTATAGAATCCGGTAAGCACGCAAAAAGTGAAGTTTCTTTAATACGTTACCTAACTTAACCCAACCTAGATACCTTTTAGTCTCCCTAAATCACAAAAAAACTAAAGTTCAAATATAGTACCCGGAGTGAGACACCCTTTGTTTATACAGGGTCTCATGTAAATTTCCGTGTAATGCCTATCTGATCTTCGCAATACAATTTTCACGTGCTTACTGGATTCTAGACAAGTACCAGAAAATAAATATAACACGAGTATTATTTTCCTGCAACTAATGAATGAAAATTGTGTGTGGGGTTAACCCTCCAAATTTGATATTTACTAGGAGAATCACCTTCTCATTCTGTCAACTATGCAACTTAATGTTAATAAAGATAAAGTTTATATGCTAATAATGTGAGGACACCTCAAGTCGTTAGAACTAAATCTTTATTTTCAATACGTCATATTGGGCCAAATGTTTGGAATAATTTGCCCAGATTTTTGAAAAAGCCGGCAAATGTGTGTGATTTCCTTAGAGATCTTAAAACATTTTTCTTCCAGTTGCATGATTTTTGAAGAATTGTTAAATTGAATTTCTTTAGCTCTCAAGTTCCCACAAAAAAAAACATTTAATTCAAAAAACTAATTTAATTTTCTTCTGGATAAATAAATAAATCCTAAAACGAGTGAAACTTAAATTGAATATAAAAATCAAGTTTGAATCGAATAAAAATAACTACAAACAAGAGTTTGGGTATCGCCTCACTGCAGAAGCCTAAAACTCTTGTTTATAGTTATTTTTATTCGATTCAAACTTGATTTGCATATTCAATTTAAGTTTCACTCGTTTTAAGATTTATTTATTCATTTAGATTAATATATATTGTTTGTTTGTTCGCATTGATTGTTAGTTATTTTCTGCTCGTTTTAAGTTTCATTTATACTTTAATAGCAAAATATTTGTTTTCGTTTTAAGCTTGATTTTCATATTCAATCTATGCATTTCTCGCTTTAAGATCTATTTATTCATTTATATTATTACTTGTTGTATGTTTTTTGCTCTGATTGTTTTTTTAATTTCTGTTCGTTTTGAGTTTCATTTATTCTTTAATAGTAATTTCTGGTCGTTTTTATTTTTTATTTTAAAAAATATTTGTATATCCTGATCTAAATTTTAAAATGGCCTTTACTTTTCTTTTAAAAACTTATTTTTCGGAAAGTTTTTTTTAATTAATTTTTGTTATTTTTTGATTGCAAAAAGTTTCAAGTTTTTATGGCATGGAGGGGGGGGGGGGTGCTTACTGTCTGATTATTCTTGACTTTAAAAAACGGATCTACAACTTTCAGTTTAAATCGAATGAGGCTTTTTTTTAAAGTCTATACAATTACGTCTTTGATAAAGACCTTATATATGAACAATAAAAGGTTGCATAACTTGTAGACAGCGGTTAACAACAATTAATGGACTGAAAAAATAGCTCCAATAAGGGGTTTTAGACAATTTAACTTGCTGACACAAAGGAATCATGACTGTTTGGAATTGACTTTAATAGGATTTTGTGTGCAAAAGAAGTTTTACATATACCTCAGAGTATGTATTTTAACCTTATAATTGGATAATTATAATAGATTTCCTACGTTTTCTTCCCATACGAAACCCCTTCTCATAAGTTATAAACCCCCATTAATAAGTTATGCCCCAGGGCATAACTTACAACGCCTACCCCCGGGCCCTAGCGGGCTGTGTCGACACCGGAGTTTTTTGTTATCAGAACTTTGAACTATTTTAACAAAATGTCTATCTCAAAATTTGTACCTGATGCATTTAGGGCGTGGAGGAGGGGGAGGGGGGGCTAGTCACCCTCCAATATCTTTTGACTCTTAAAAAGTGAAAAAAAACTTTCAATTTTCAGTCAAATGAGACCTCTCCAAAGTTAATACGAGCATCCCTTCCATAAGAAATGATGGGAAGGATTCGGAGAATCCTTAAATTACAACTCTTGCCCTGAGGGCTATGGGGCAGTTGTCATCCTCAATTACCTAATTTCCAGAATTTAAAACTACGTTTAATAAAATGGCTATCTCAAAATTTTGATTGGATGTGTTTGGGGAAAAGTTGGGCGTGAGAGGGGGGTTAGCTGCCCTCAAATCACTTTCGACTATTGAAAACGGCCCTATCCCTTTGAATTTCCAATCGAATGAGCCTGTTTTGAAGTTTCTGCGACAACGCCTTCTATAAAAACCTTATATTCCCCCAGGTCATATCTTAAAACCCTTGCCCTGAAGGTTGGGGGGAGTATCCTCCTCAGAAACATGTTTTCTATCTGGAAAACAACTACGCTGAACAAAATGGCTATCTCGAAAATTTTGATTGGATGTGTTTGGGGAAATGATGGGCGTCGGGGGGGGGGGGGTGGTAGTTGCACTCCAATCACTTTCGACTATTAAAAAGGGCACTAGCCCTTTAATTTCCAATCAAATGAGCTTGTTTTGAAGTTTCTACGACAAAGCTTTCTATAAAAACCTTATATGCCCCCAGGGTATAATTTAGCAACCGGGTCTTGAGGTCTGTGGAAGTGTGCTCTCCTCAACAACATATTTTTTGTTTGGAAATCAGCTATACTGAACAAAATGGCTATCTCAAAATTTTTATTGGAGGGGCTTGGGGGCATGATGGGCATGGAAGGGGGAGGGGGAGGGGGGCTTGTTAAACTCCGATCACTTTTGACTATTAAAAAGGGCACTAGCCCTTTAATTTTCTACGAGAGCGCGACAGCGTTTCTACGACAACGCCTTCTATAAAAACCTTATATGCCCCCAGGGTATAACTTAAAACCCTTGCCCTGAGGGTTCAGGGGGAGTATCCTCCTCAAAAAAATATTTTCTGTTTGGAAATATACTACACTGAACAAAATGGCTATCTCAAAATTTTGATTGGATGTGTTTAGGGAACTCATGGGCGTGGGGGGGGGGGGGGGCTAGTTGTCCTCCAATCATTTTCAACTATTAAACAGGGCACTAGCCCTTTAATTTCCAATCGAATAAGCCTGTTTTGAAGTTTTTACGACAACGCCTTCTATAAAAACCTTATATGCCCCCAGGGCATAACCTAAAATCCTGGCCCTGAGGGTTTTGGGGAAGTGTCCTCCTCAAAAACACATTTTCTATCTGGAAATCAACTACACTGAACAAAATAGCCATCTAAAAAATTTTGATTGGATGTGTTTGGGAAAATGATGGGCTTGGGGGGGGAGGGGGCTAGTTACACTCCAATCACTTTTGACTATTAAAAAGGGCACTAGCCCTTTGATTTCCAATCGAATGAGCCTGTTTTCAAGTTTCTACGACAACGCCTTCTATAAAAACCTTATATTCCCCCAGGGCATAACTTAAAGCCCTTGCCCTGAGGGTTGTGGGGGAGTGTCCTCCTCAAAAATATATTTTCTATCAGGAAATCAACTACGCTGAACGAAATGGCAATCTCAAAGTTTTGATTGGATGTGTTTGAGGAAATGATGGGCCTGGGGGGGGGGCAGTTAAACTCCAATCACTTTCGACTATTAAAAAGGGCACTAACTCTTTAATTTTCAATCGAATGAGCCTCTTTTGAAGCTTCTGCGACAACACCTTCTATAAAAACCTTATATGCCCCAAGGGCATAACTTAAAACCCTTACCCTGAGGGTTGTTGGGGAGTATCCTCCTCAAAAATATATTTTCTATCTGGAAATCAACCTTTGAATTTCAAATCGAATGAGCCTTTTTGAAGTTTCTACGACAACGCCTTCTATAAGAACCTTATATGCCCCCAGGGCATATCTTAAAATCCTTGCCCTGAAGGTTCTGGGGGAGTGTCCTCCTCAAAAACGTATTTTCTATCCGCAAATCAACTACGCTGAACAAAATGGCTATCTCAAAATTTTGATTGGATGTGTTTGGGGAAATGATGGGCGTGAGGGGGGGGGGCTAGTTGCACTCCAATCACTTTCGACTATAAAAAAGGGCACTATCCCTTTAATTTCCAATCAAATGAGCATGTTTTGAAGTTCCTACGACAACGCCTTCTATAAAGACATTATATGCCCCCAGGGCATAACTTATAACCCTTGCCCTGAGAGTTATGGGGGAATGTCCTCCTCAAAAATATATTTTCTATCCGGAAATCAACTACGCTAAACAAAATGGCTATCTTAAAATTTTGATTGGATGCGTTTGTGGGAATAATAGGCGTGGGGGGGGGGCTAGTTGCCCCCCAATCACTTTCGACTATTAAAAAGGGCAGTAGCTTTTTGAATTTCCAATCGATTGAGCCTTTTTTGGAAGTTTCTACGACAACACCTTCTATAAAAACCTTATATGCCCCCATGGTATAACTTAAAACCCTTGCCCTGAGGGTTGTGGGGGAGTGTCCTCCTCAAAAATATATTTTTTATCTGGAAATCAACTACATTGATCAAAATGGCTATCTCATAATTTTGATTGGATGTGTTTGGGGAAATTATGGGCGTGGGTAGTTGCCCTCCAATCATTTTTGACTATTAAAAAGGGCACTAGAACTCTCGATTTCCAATCGAATGAGCTCCCTTTGAAGTTTCTACGACGAACCCTTCCGTATGAAGTGCCTCTGGGGAAAAAAATAATAATAAAACATTTGAGCCGTATGGCCTTTACTATAGGCAACGCTACAGTGTTGCCTCTGATTAGGTTACTGGGTGCTCATTTTTCAACAAGTTAGGGACTAATCATGATTAAATAATTCCTAAATATCTTTGGCCAAAAAAAACATTATACCATTCTTAAAAAATTATTAAAAAGTATCTTGCTCTCTTTTCTCAATCTTCAGCTTTGTACTTCACTGGGTTAAGGATTTCTTTCCTTAGAAAAAAAGGAGAAGCAATTATTGTTACAACTGAACCATGTTGAGTTGCCTCATTTTCTTGTATTCATTTTATTTAATTAGGTTACTGGGTGCTCATTTTTCAACGAGTTAGGGACTAATCATGATTAAATAATTCCTAAATATATTTGGCCAAAAAAAACATGATACGATTCTTCTGGATAATGAATAAAAAATTCTTAAAAAGTATCTTGCTCTCTTTTCTTAATCTTTAGCTTTGTACTTCACTGGGTTAAGGATTTCTTTCCTTAGAAAAAAAAGAGAAGCAATTTTTGTTACAACTGAACCATGTTGAGTTGCCTCATTTTATTGTACTCAATGTATTTAATTAGGTTACTGGGTGCTCGTTTTTCAACAAGTTAGGGACTAATCATGATTAAATAATTCCTAAATATCTTTGGCAAAAAATACATTATACCATTCTTCTGGCTACTGAATAAAAAATTCTTAAAAAGTATCTTGCTCTCTTTTCTCAATCTTCAGCTTTGTACTTCACTGTGTTAAGGATTTATTTCCTTAGAAAAAAAAGAGAAGCAATTATTGTTACAACTGAACCATGTTGAGTTGCCTCATTTTATTGTATTCATTTTATTTAATTAGGTTACTGGGTGCTCGTTTTTCAACAAGTTAGGGACTAATCATTATTAAATAATTCCTAAATATCTTTGGAAAAAAATACATTATACCATTCTTCTGGCTACTGAATAAAAAATTCTTAAAAAGTATCTTGCTCTCTTTTCTCAATCTTCAGCTTTGTACTTCGCTGTGTTAAGGATTTCTTTCCTTAGAAAAAAAGAGAAGCAATTATTGTTACAACTGAACCATGTTGAGTTGCCTCATTTTATTGTATTCATTTTATTTAATTAGGTTACTGGGTGCTCGTTTTTCAACAAGTTAGGGACTAATCATGATTTAATAATTACTAAATATCTTTGGAAAAAAATACATTATACCATTCTTCAGGCTACTGAATAAAAAATTCTTAAAAAGTATCTTGCTCTCTTTTCTCAATCTTCAGCTTTGTACTTCACTGTGTTAAGGATTTCTTTCCTTAGAAAAAAAAGAGAAGCAATAATTGTTACAACTGAACCATGTTGAGTTGCCTCATTTTATTGTACTCAATGTATTTAATTAGGTTACTGGGTGCTCGTTTTTCAACAAGTTAGGGACTAATCATGATTAAATAATTCCTAAATATCTTTGGCAAAAAATACATTATACCATTCTTCTGGCTACTGAATAAACAATTCTTAAAAAGTATCATGCTCTCTTTTCTCAATCTTCAGCTTTGTACTTCACTGTGTTGAGGATTTCTTTCCTTAGAAAAAAAAGAGAAGCAATTATTGTTACAACTGAACCATGTTGAGTTGCCTCATTTTATTGTATTCATTTTATTTAATTAGGTTACTGGGTGCTCGTTTTTCAACAAGTTAGGGACTAATCATTATTAAATAATACCTAAATATCTTTGGAAAAAAATACATTATACCATTCTTCTGGCTACTGAATAAAAAATTCTTAAAAAGTATCTTGCTCTCTTTTCTCAATCTTCAGCTTTGTACTTCACTGTGTTAAGGATTTATTTCCTTAGAAAAAAAAGAGAAGCAATTATTGTTACAACTGAACCATGTTGAGTTGCCTCATTTTATTGTATTCATGTTATTTAATTAGGTTACTGGGTGCTCGTTTTTCAACAAGTTAGGGACTAATCATTATTAAATAATACCTAAATATCTTTGGAAAAAAATACATTATACCATTCGTCTGGCTACTGAATAAAAAATTCTTAAAAAGTATATTGCTCTCTTTTCTTAATCTTTAGCTTTGTACTTCACTGGGTTAAGGATTTCTATCCTTAGAAAAAAAGAGAAGCAATTATTGTTACAACTGAACCATGTTGAGTTGCCTCATTTTCTTGTATTCATTTTATTTAATTAGGTTACTGGGGGCTCATTTTTCAACGAGTTAGGGACTAATCATGATTAAATAATTCCTAAATAACTTTGGCCAAAAAAAACATGATACCATTCTTCTGGCTAATGAATAAAAAATTCTTAAAAAGTATCTTGCTCTCTTTTTTTAATCTTTAGCTTTGTACTTCACTGGGATAAGGATTTCTTTCCTTAGAAAAAAAAGAGAAGCAATTATTGTTACAACTGAACCATGTTGAGTTGCCTCATTTTATTGTATTCATTTTATTTAATTAGGTTACTGGGTGCTCATTTTTCAAAGAGTTAGGGACTGATCATGATTAAATAATTCCTAAATATCTTTGGCAAAAAAAACATTATACCATTCTTCTGGCTACTGAATAAAAAATTCTTAAAAAGTATCTTGCTCTCTTTTCTCAATCTTTAGCTTTGTACTTCACTGGGTTAAGGATTTCTTTGCTTAGAAAAAAAAAGAGAAGCAATTTTTGTTACAACTGAACCATGTTGAGTTGCCTCATTTTATTGTACTCATTGTATTTAATTAGGTTACTGGGTGCTCTTTTTTCAACGAGTTAGGGACTGATCATGATTAAATAATTCCTAAATATCTTTGGCAAAAAAAACATTATACCATTCTTCTGGCTACTGAATAAAAAATTCTTAAAAAGTATCTTGCTCTCTTTTCTAAATCTTCAGCTTTTTACTTCACTGTGTTAATGATTTCTTTCCTTAGAAAAAAGAGAGAAGCAATTATTGTTACAACTGAACCATGTTGAGTTGCCTCATTTTATTGTATTCATTTTATTTAATTAGGTTGCTGGGTGCTCGTTTTTCAACAAGTTAGGGACTAATCATGATTAAATAATACCTAAATATCTTTGGAAAAAAATACATTATACCATTCTTCTGGCTACTGAATAAAAAACTCTTAAAACGTATCTTGCTCTCTTTTCTTAATCTTTAGCTTTGTACTTCACTGGGTTAAGGATTTCTTTCCTTAGAAAAAAAGAGAAGCAATTATTGTTACAACTGAACCATGTTGAGTTGCCTCATTTTTTTGTATTCATTGTATTTAATTAGGTTACTGGGGGCTCATTTTTCAACGAGTTAGGGACTAATCAGGATTAAATAATTCCTAAATATCTTTGGCAAAAAAAACATTATACCATTCTTCTGGCTACTGAATAAAATATTCTTAAAAAATATCTTGCTCTCTTTTCTCAATCTTCAGCTTTGTACTTCACTGGGTTAAGGATTTATTTCCTTATAAAGAAAAGAGAAGCAATTATTGTTACAACTGAACCATGTTGAGTTGCCTCATTTTCTTGTATTCATTTTATTTAATTAGGTTAGTGGGGGCTCAGTTTTCGACGAGTTAGGGACTAATCATGATTAAATAATTCCTAAATATCTTTGGCAAAAAAAAACATTATACCATTCTTCTGGCTACTGAATAAAAAAAACTTAAAAAGTATCTTGCTCTCTTTTCTCAATCTTCAGCTTTGTACTTCACTGGGTTAAGGATTTATTTCCTTATAAAGAAAAGAGAAACAATTATTGTTACAACTGAACCATGTTGAGTTGCCTCATTTTCTTGTATTAATTTTATTTAATTAGGTTACTGGGTGCTCGTTTTTCAACAAGTTAGGGACTAATCATGATTAAATAATTCCTAAATATCTTTGGCCAAAAAAAAAATTAAACCATTCTTCTGGCTACTGAATAAAAAATTCTTAAAAAGTATCTTGCTCTCTTTTCTTAATCTTTAGCTCTGTACTTCACTGGGTTAAGGATTTCTTTCCTTAGAAAAAAAAAGAGAAGCAATTTTTGTTACAACTGAACCATGTTGAGTTGCCTCATTTTATTGTATTAATTTTATTTAATTAGGTTACTCGGTGCTCGTTTTTCAACAAGTTAGGGACTAATCATGATTAAATAATTCCTAAATATCTTTGGCAAAAAAAACATTATACCATTCCTCTGGCTACTGAATAAAAAATTCTAAACAAGTATCTTGCTCTCTTTTCTCAATCTTCAGCTTTGTACTTCACTGGGTTAAGGATTTATTTCCTTATAAAGAAAAGAGAAGCAATTATTGTTACAACTGAACCATGTTGAGGTGCCTCATTTTCTTGTATTCATTTTATTTAATTAGGTTAGTGGGGGCTCATTTTTCAACGAGTTAGGGACTAATCATGATTAAATAATTCCTAAATATCTTTGGCCAAAAAAAACATTATACCATTCTTCTGGCTACTGAATAAAAAATTCTTAAAAAGTATCTTGCTCTCTTTTCTTAATCTTTAGCTTTGTACTTCACTGGGTTAAGGATTTCTTTCCTTAGAAAAAAAGAGAAGCAATTATTGTTACAACTGAACCATGTTGAGTTGCCTCATTTTCTTGTATTCATTTTATTTAATTAGGTTACTGGGGGCTCATTTTTCAACGAGTTAGGGACTAATCATGATTAAATAATTCCTAAATATCTTTGGCCAAAAAAAACATGATACCATTCTTCTGGCTAATGAATAAAAAATTCTTAAAAAGTATCTTGCTCTCTTTTTTTAATCTTTAGCTTTGTACTTCACTGGGATAAGGATTTCTTTCCTTAGAAAAAAAAGAGAAGCAATTATTGTTACAACTGAACCATGTTGAGTTGCCTCATTTTCTTGTATTCATTTTATTTAATTAGGTTACTGGGTGCTCATTTTTCAACTAGTTAGGGACTGATCATGATTAAATAATTCCTAAATATCTTTGGCAAAAAAAACATTATACCATTCTTATGGCTACTGAATAAAAAATTCTTAAAAAGTATCTTGCTCTTTTTTCTAAATCTTAAGCTTTTTACTTCACTGTGTTAATGATTTCTTTCCTTAGAAAAAAAAGAGAAGCAATTATTGTTACAACTGAACCATGTTGAGTTGCCTCATTTTATTGTATTCATTTTATTTAATTAGGTTGCTGGGTGCTCGTTTTTCAACAAGTTAGGGACTAATCATGATTAAATAATACCTAAATATCTTTGGAAAAAAATACATTATACCATTCTTCTGGCTACTGAATAAAAAACTCTTAAAACGTATCTTGCTCTCTTTTCTTAATCTTTAGCTTTGTACTTCACTGGGTTAAGGATTTCTTTCCTTAGAAAAAAAGAGAAGCAATTATTGTTACAACTGAACCATGTTGAGTTGCCTCATTTTTTTGTATTCATTGTATTTAATTAGGTTACTGGGGGCTCATTTTTCAACGAGTTAGGGACTAATCAGGATTAAATAATTCCTAAATATCTTTGGCAAAAAAAACATTATACCATTCTTCTGGCTACTGAATAAAATATTCTTAAAAAATATCTTGCTCTCTTTTCTCAATCTTCAGCTTTGTACTTCACTGGGTTAAGGATTTATTTCCTTATAAAGAAAAGAGAAGCAATTATTGTTACAACTGAACCATGTTGAGTTGCCTCATTTTCTTGTATTCATTTTATTTAATTAGGTTAGTGGGGGCTCAGTTTTCGACGAGTTAGGGACTAATCATGATTAAATAATTCCTAAATATCTTTGGCAAAAAAAAACATTATACCATTCTTCTGGCTACTGAATAAAAAAAACTTAAAAAGTATCTTGCTCTCTTTTCTCAATCTTAAGCTTTGTACTTCACTGGGTTAAGGATTTATTTCCTTATAAAGAAAAGAGAAACAATTATTGTTACAACTGAACCATGTTGAGTTGCCTCATTTTCTTGTATTAATTTTATTTAATTAGGTTACTGGGTGCTCGTTTTTCAACAAGTTAGGGACTAATCATGATTAAATAATTCCTAAAGATCTTTGGCAAAAAAAAACATTATACCATTCTTCTGGCTACTGAATAAAAAATTCTTAAAAAGTATCTTGCTCTCTTTTCTTAATCTTTAGCTCTGTACTTCACTGGGTTAAGGATTTCTTTCCTTAGAAAAAAAAAGAGAAGCAATTTTTGTTACAACTGAACCATGTTGAGTTGCTTCATTTTATTGTATTAATTTTATTTAATTAGGTTACTCGGTGCTCGTTTTTCAACAAGTTAGGGACTAATCATGATTAAATAATTCCTAAATATCTTTGGCAAAAAAAACATTATACCATTCCTCTGGCTACTGAATAAAAAATTCTAAAAAAGTATCTTGCTCTCTTTTCTCAATCTTCAGCTTTGTACTTCACTGGGTTAAGGATTTATTTCCTTATAAAGAAAAGAGAAGCAATTATTGTTACAACTGAACCATGTTGAGTTGCCTCATTTTCTTGTATTCATTTTATTTAATTAGGTTAGTGGGGGCTCATTTTTCAACGAGTTAGGGACTAATCATGATTAAATAATTCCTAAATATCTTTGGCCAAAAAAAACATTATACCATTCTTCTGGCTACTGAATAAAAAATTCTTAAAAAGTATCTTGCTCTCTTTTCTCAATCTTCAGCTTTGTACTTCACTGGGTTAAGGATTTATTTCCTTATAAAGAAAAGAGAAGCAATTATTGTTACAACTGAACCATGTTGAGTTGCCTCATTTTCTTGTATTCATTTTATTTAATTAGGTTAGTGGGGGCTCATTTTTCAACGAGTTAGGGACTAATCATGATTAAATAATTCCTAAATATCTTTGGCAAAAAAACATTATACCATTCTTCTGGCTACTGAATAAAAAATTCTTAAAAAGTATCTTGCTCTCTTTTCTCAATCTTCAGCTTTGTACTTCACTGGGTTAAGGATTTATTTCCTTATAAAGAAAAGAGAAACAATTATTGTTACAACTGAACCATGTTGAGTTGCCTCATTTTCTTGTATTAATTTTATTTAATTAGGTTACTGGGTGCTCGTTTTTCAACAAGTTAGGGACTAATCATGATTAAATAATTCCTAAATATCTTTGGCCAAAAACAACATTATACCATTCTTCTGGCTACTGAATAAAAAATTCTTAAAAAGTATCTTGCTCTCTTTTCTTAATCTTTAGCTCTGTACTTCACTGGGTTAAGGATTTCTTTCCTTAGAAAAAAAAAGAGAAGCAATTTTTGTTACAACTGAACCATGTTGAGTTGCCTCATTTTATTGTATTAATTTTATTTAATTAGGTTACTCGGTGCTCGTTTTTCAACGAGTTAGGGACTAATCATGATTAAATAATTCCTAAATATCTTTGGCAAAAAAAAAATTATACCATTCTTCTGGCTACTGAATAAAAAATTCTTAAAAAGTATCTTGCTCTCTTTTCTCAATCTTCAGCTTTGTACTTCACTGGGTTAAGGATTTATTTCCTTATAAAGAAAAGAGAAGCAATTATTGTTACAACTGAACCATGTTGAGTTGCCTCATTTTCTTGTATTCATTTTATTTAATTAGGTTAGTGGGGGCTCATTCTTCAACGAGTTAGGGACTGATCATGATTAAATAATTCCTAAATATCTTTGGCAAAAAAAACATTATACCATTCTTCTGGCTACTGAATAAAAAATTCTTAAAAAGTATCTTGCTCTCTTTTCTCAATCTTCAGCTTTTTACTTCACTGGGTTAAGGATTTATTTCCTTATAAAGAAAAGAGAAGCAATTATTGTTACAACTGAACCATGTTGAGTTGCCTCATTTTCTTGTATTAATTTTATTTAATTAGGTTACTGGGTGCTCGTTTTTCAATAAGTTAGGGACTAATCATGATTAAATAATTCCTAAATATCTTTGGCCAAAAAATACATTATACCATTCTTCTGGCTACTGAATAAAAAATTCTTCAAAAGTATCTTGCTCTCTTTTCTTAATCTTTAGCTTTGTACTTCACTGGGTTAAGGATTTCTTTCCTTAAAAAAAAAAGAGAAGCAATTTTTGTTACAACTGAACCACGTTGAGTTGCCTCATTTTATTGTATTCATTTTATTTAATTAGGTTACTGGGTGCTCGTTTTTCAACAAGTTAGGGACTAATCATGATTAAATAATTCCTAAATATCTTTGGCAAAAAATTCATTATACCATTCTCCTGGCTACTGAATAAAAAATTCTTAAAAATTATCTTGCTCTTTTTTCTTAATCTTTAGCTTTGTACATCACTGGGTTAAGGATTTCTTTCCTTAGAAAAAAAAGAGAAGCAATTTTTGTTACAACTGAACCATGTTGAGTTGCCTCATTTTATTGTATTCATTTTATTTAATTAAGCTAGTGGGTGCTCGTTTTTCAACAAGTTAGGGACTAATCATGATTAAATAATTCCTGAATATCTTTGGCCAAAAAAAAAACATTATATCATTCTTCTGGCTACTGAATAAAAAATTCTTAAAAAGTATCTTGCTCTCTTTTCTCAATCTTCAGCTTTGTACTTCACTGGTTTAAGGATTTCTTTCCTTAGAAAAAAAAGAGAAGCAATTATTGTTACAACTGAACCATGTTGAGTTGCCTCATTTTCATGTATTAATTATATTTAATTAGGTTACTGGGTGCTCATTTTTCAAAGAGTTAGGGACTAATCATGATTAAATAATTCCTAAATATCTTTGGCAAAAAAAAAACATTATACCGTTCTTTTGGCTACTGAATAAAACATTATTCAAAATTATTTTGCTCCCTTTTCTTAATCTTTAGCTTTGTACTTCACTGGGTTAAGAACTTCTTTCTTCAGATAAAAAGAAGCAATTATTATTACAACTGAACCACGTTGAGTTGCCTCATTTTCTTTTTATTCATTTTATTTAATTAGGTTACTGGGTCCTCATTTTTCAACGAGTTAGGGACTTGGCTTTTACATAACATTCTTCAACAAATCACACTGTCACAACTAAGTCATGCAATCTGTTTGTTGCTGAATCACTTTTTTTTAGATAAGATAAATAAGGCAATTTTTTGGACAAATATATTCAGAATATTTTTGTAGTACCTGCTAAGAAACCCAGAAAGGGCTTGTTGGCAACCTTCTTCTATTCTACTTCTTCTATTCTGGGAGTCTTCTATTCTACATATTCTAAAAACACCATTTTATATTATTCTTCATGGCAATACTACTCAATTAACATATATACAACAACCATTCTACTTATATAAAACACAGACATAATTGCAATTCTTTTGCAAGGAAAGTTTTTTTCGCTGCAGCCTTGAAGGATTCCACATAGCTGGAATTATATCCCATACGCAGGGAGCAAAGTTTTTGCTCCAAAGAGAGCAAAAAGAAGCTCTAGTCGTATTTCAAAATTGATGCACTAGATTCAGAGCTCCCCTTGCATTATGACTATGGAGATCATAGTAATATTTTTCATTATTTCATTTTTCATATTTTTAATTTTTTTTTCATTTTCATTATTTCATATTTTTCAATTTTTTCATTATTAATGAAAGAAAATATCGAAAGAAGAGGGAAGTATATTATTAAGATGGTCATTTGTGAAATTACTAACTTGATAATTTCTGGTTTTTGAAATATCCAGAAGTTGATTCTTAATGTAACATTTATTATTATTTTGAGTAATGAATACTTTAAGTGACACAAGTTTAACAGCCTTATTTTGGATTTTCTGGATTTTTTGTATAGCATGACACAAAATGAACTTGTCCATATAGAGAAATCATAAAAAATATACTGGTAAAAAAAAGGAATTTTAGTATTTTCTTCGAAACTAAGTTCTTATCTCGTTGAAACACACCCAGAGATTTTGACAATCTTGAAGCTGTAACATCAGAGGGTATCTTCTACGATATATTTTCATCGATCATAACTTCCAAATACTTTGCTACTAAATTCTTTACTCATTTGCTATTAGTTCCCAGTTAGGTTCAATTCTAGATGTCGGAGAAAATAAAATGTAATTAGTTTTGATATAATTTAATCTTAAAATATCAAAATTTGGTCACTCAATAAACTCAGCCAGGCCTTTTTCATTTTACCAAAAAGTCAACTAACTGATTGTGCAGCAACAAGAAAAAGAGTATCATACGCAGAAAGGATTATACTAGCTTCTGACAAAATACTACTTAATTCGATAATAAAAATAAAATGGCCTAGTATGGACCCGTGAAGTACTCAACAGGTCAAGTAATAAAACACAGGTCCTGGTAATGAAAAGACCTTGAAGTACTCCATAGGTTATCAGATTAGTTACAGAAGTTGAACAATCGTTTGCTTCAACCGCTCAAATAAGATTTAAATCATAAGAACCTCTTTCCATTCACACCGATTTTATCCAGCTTAAGTGATAGTTATGGTCAATTGTGTCAAACGCTTTCTTCGAATCCAGGAATAAAGCAGCTGGAATCAAACCCAGCTTGAGCGCCCCATTTACCAAATCCACAAGTTTGATTGCAGACATTTTGGTTGATGGTTTACATATGTCGAGATGAATAAGTATATTTCAATTCACCAAAGAAATCAACACAAGGTGAATCTTTTTTTTTATATAAACGTAGCTTCACTAAATTTTTTGTACGATTTACCAAGGAAGGCAACTGAGGCAATCCACTGCCTGGAATATGCAGTCTAAAAATTCTTAACCAGTTGGACATCCTAGACTCACGGCCTTCCTTACCAAGGAAGGCCGTCAAATGAAAGGAAGGCAACCAAGGTCACCATCAAATGAAAATCTCTGTATAATTTGAAACCCTCATTAACTGTTTCCTATCCCTTGATTTGGAAGTAACACTATATAAAACAAACAAAAGGGCATTACTGCCATAACTACAAAAAGTTATAACCATATAAAAGGAATTACTGCTTCTCATATGAAAAGTTATTTTCACTGTTGCTCACGATAGGGGACTGCAATACTCTTATATGGGATTCTAAGTCCTAATTATGCCATTGGTGCTGTTTTTATTTCGATTCGACACAATTTTGATTAGTTTCAGGGCATTTTTCGAAACTCCCTTATGTTTTTGCAATAAGCTTTTATAAATAAAACAAACCTAATAATAATAAATACCATCCCTTAATCAGCTTCAAATGGTTATTCTTCCCATTTGACAGTTAATTAAATGTGTTTTTTTTTTTTTTTTTACTAAGGGCCACACCTCGTTTTTTACTAGGTTGCGTCCGACCCTGCAACCATGATGATAAAGATTCTAAGGAAGATTCTAAGATTCTGAAGATTCTAAGGATAATCTCTACAACCAAAATCTTCACTCTTGCAGATATCATCTGAGCCCAAACAGAGACAAACACTAATCAGTGCAAGAACTTGAGAGAAAATGAAGGAATCTCCCTACCTCGGAAGAAGAAATCTCCAGCTTAACAAAATTCAGTAGCTTTGAAAGCATTCTTATACTCCCTCTATGATGTGGATTATCATATACACCTCAGCAGAATACCAAAGCACATTGAACATATTTTATCGTCTTTCAAAGCAACAGAAACAGTAGAGAGAATTCACGGGTCTTGTTGTTGCTTATATCAGTACTTACCGAAAATTTTTTGTTTTTATCATTGTAAATTGGTCTTAAAATTGTTTATTACTTTTAACGTATGACAAAGAAGGAAAAAATAAATGAGTAATAACATTAAGTAGCCGTAAAACTGAGGGTAATGTCAGCTAGTTGACAGAAAAGAATATTAGAATATTCAAATATTATTTTCCTCGGTGTTAAATTAATATCATTTGACCATATTTTTTTTTATTATAAAAATTGGGTCAGTAGGCAAGCTAAGTCAATCCCTAAGTAGTAAATTCTTGTTGAATCTAATTGGCGTATGGTCTTCAATTCATTCTGGCTTGTTTTTTTTTGGTTTGTTTGATTCAGTGTTTATTCTGCTCTGTTCGAGTTTACTACAATAGCTTAGTTTTTTCTTTGTTTTTAGTTACCTACCCCCCCCCCCCTACCTTAGATATGGCCTTGCCCAAGAAACAAAAACTAAAGGTTCTGACTACTAATTCCAGCGCCCAGGAAAAGAAATTATAAAGATACCATGGTAGTATCTGTGTGTATGTGGAGTACCACTTGGGATTACATGGTATTAGTGGAATTACAATGTTTGCAGCGGTAGCTGTAATTTAGTAAATAATGAACCACGGCTGAGAGCAGCCAAGAATTAAAATACGCATTTAAAAAAATGTCTAATGAAAAAAAAAAAAAAATTGTAGCTGATCCAGGAATTGTAACTATTATCTCGATTAGTCTTAATAGTAAAATGTTATTTCAAAATACAATTTACAGGGATTTGGAAAAATAGCTTGAACACCTAAAAATGGCGTCAGATTGAAATAAAAGTACACCAATAGAGTCGCCATGGCCAAAAAACCTACACAAGCAACTTACAGTCCCACTTACCACTTACCAGTCCTGTGGCTTGAACAACAAGGAAAATCATTTTTTTGCAATGATAGTACTGATGTGTCTTCGTCTTTTTCCACTGCTAGCAGGACAATGGGAGGGATGCTTAAGGGTTCAATAATTAATAAACTCTAACGCTAGGGAAACAAAATTCAACAGTATATCAAACAGTTCGTGGTAACGAACTGTAAGTAAGGAGCGACCCGGCTCAATGGTAACCGAAACTCTAGAAAACGGGTTTTTGATACCAATAGATATATCAAAAGAATCAGATTTTAAGGCTGATTTAAAATATATAATTTTCATCAAGTTTAGAGCTACCCATCAAAAGTAACGCGCCTGAGAAAATTTGGCTGATTTTCAAAAAAAGGAGGAAATACCCCTTAAAAGTTATAAAACCTGAATTAAAATCACACCATCATATTTAGCGTATAAGAGAACCTCACTGTCGAGGTTTCAAGCACTTATCTGCAAAAATGTGGAATTTTCTATTTTTGCCAGAATAAACATTACGGATGCATTCTCATTTGTTTTTTTTTTTTTTTTCCCCAGGGGTGATTGTAATAACCCAGTGGTAGTAGCTCATCTTAGGAGAGCTTAATCGAACGGAAATCCAAAGTTATAGTACTATTTTCAAGTAACCGAAAAAAATGCAGCGCAGCTAGGCCCCCTCCCACGCTTTTTTTCTTCCCAAAGTCACCCGATCAAAATTTTGAGATAGCCGTTTTGTTCAGCATGGTCGAAAATATGATAAAAATGTCTTTTAGGATGAATTGATCCCCCAAAGTCCCCAGGGGGAGGGCTGAAAGTTATGAACTTTACTCAATGTTAACATATAGCATTGGTTATTGGGAAGTATACAGACTTTTTCAGAGGAGATTTTTTCTGGTAGGTGGGGGAAGGAGAGGGTCGGGGGCTATATGGAAGGATCTTTCCATGAAGGAAGTTTTCATGGGGGCCGGGACATTGCTAGGCAGGGCGTGCCGGATTTCCCAGCATTATTAAAGAAAAAGATCAGGAATTAAATAAAAAAAAAAACAAGTTTTTCAACTGATCAACTGATTGTGATTAAGAGGTCATTTTTAAAGAACTGGAAAAAAAATTCGAACTATAGTTTAAAGAGAAGGGTATTGACTAGGGGGCGAGCCCCCTAATATACGTGTTAAAAATTTATGAATATAGAAGTTCGTTACGTAAGTTAATTCTAAGTTACGTATATTTATTACTAATAAAAACGTTCGTAAATAAGATTAAACAAGTTTCGAGAAAGCCATTTAACCAAATATAATATGCAAATTTTGTTTTAATTATTCATGTACGGTGAGCCAAAATCAAAACCTGCATTAATTCAAAAACGTTCAAAAATTAAATAAAAAAAACAAGTTTTTTTAACTGAAAGTAAGGAACGACGTTAAAACTTAAAACGAACAGAAATTATTCCGTATATGAAGGGGGCTGTCCCCTCCTCAACGCCTCGCTCTTTACGCTAAAGTTTGACTTTCTCACAACTCTATTTTTTTAAACAATAAAAAAACTTTAGCGTAAAGAGTAAGGCCTTGAGGAGGGGACAGCCCCCTTCATATACGGAATAATTTCTGTTCGTTTTAAGTTTTAACGTCGTTCCTTACTTTCAGTTAAAAAAACTTGTTTTTTTTATTTAATAGAACAAAATACGCGATAAGTTTCCGTTAATATATTACCCAACCACCAAAAACTAAAAATATAGTCACAAGAGCGACTCTATATTTAGATTTTATATACAAATTAGATAGAGAGTGACAAGAGATAGATAGATTTTATCTATATTTTATAATAAATCTATCTATCTTAAATCTATTTATCTATCTATCTAAACCTTTATTTCTCCTATAATGTATTGATGGCTGCTCTAGCTTCTATACAGAGTTCCTATTAATGCCATCTATTGTATTTATTGGTTTTCAAATATACCAGAATTAGCAAACAACTACCCCAAGTTTAGATCCCTCTGTGTCCCAAAATTGGCAAGCTGCTACCCCAAGTATAGACTCAAAAGAGCATCGAACCTGGTATTGTATGCCTAGTTTTTAATGAGAATCAATGAACAAAAGTTTGTTCCGATTGCATTAATGGTCCATTTACACATTACGGAAATCTGTCCGGATTTAGTAATCCGTGTGGAGATTCTGTCCGTTTTCGTGCTTGAAAAACTCTCTAGCTTTCCGCAACGATTTGGTCAAATCAACACGAATTCTTGGCAAAACTTTTAAATGAGTAAAAACTGGACTATGGAACATCAAAATCTTTGTTGTTTCAGACTGAATTTCTTTCTATTTTTGTCTTCTGTGCCTTCTTTGCAGTATAAGGACTAAAGCGAGAGTCAAATTAGCCAATAATCTTCTTTTACAACTTATCTTCATCCACGCTGATTCATTTATTTGAAATCTTTGCCTTAAAACATAGCGTTTTCTGGGCCACCGTTCAAAACGATGCGGACAGATTTCTGCATGCATTTCCGCAATGTATAAAGGAGCCCTAAGTCACGCAGCCCAAAGGAAACATTGAATCACGCAGCCCAAAGTTTACTTTCGCTTAGTCATAATTCTTGCGTGTGGAAATTTCCAGATGAATAAACATATCGAAGTTAGGATAATAGCTACCGTTACGATTAAATTTAACCCAAATATATAACAAGAGATAGCGGACCACGTTCACTGGAAACCGTTTCAATTCAATTCCAAAGAATCAGCGATGAATGACTTACCCATTCTGGTCTATTAATTGAATTCTTTTTGATCCTCCATTGTGTGCGTAACATTCGCTAACGACAATGTCGAAGCCATCTAAAAATAAATTTATTTACTATGTTTCTTAATGAGGCATCTTGATTTCTATTTGTTTTCTTTAATTACTTTAATAAAGAAAAGGTTTTGTTTGTTTCTTTTTTTTAATGGTTTTGTTCTAATCTGATCCACTGCTTCGACCTCTGGTGTTTTTGATGGATTTTATTGATACATTTTGGCTAAACACGGAACTAATTTGACCTATTTGCAAATAAATTTATTTAGTTTGACGCAATTTGTCTAAACTGGAAAACAATGAGCAACTGATTCTCAATGGAATTGATTCTCAAAGACAACTGGACCTTCAAAAGAAGATCTATCTTCTTTTTACATGTAAATGCAAAAAAAAGGAATTCAATAAAAATAGAAATTTTTTCAAAAAATTGGGAGGGGGGGGGGGTACCACTGCTTACCACTACATCTTCTTACATGTAGAAGAAGCTAGGCCTTCTTAGGCTTTTTGGTGCCATGTTGTCTTATTTCGCTGATTTATTACCCAAGTTTCTTATTTTTAAATTTGGCACCGCTACCGCTAAAACTACGCAGCTGCATTTGGAGGTTTTTCACTAGAATTTGAATTCTAATTTTTACTAATTTGTAGACACATGAGGGGTTTTGTAAATATCAACTCTCCCAATTCAAACAATCAGAATTCATCTTTGCCGTCATCTGCTACTTGCCGACATCTTTGCCGTCATTTGCCGACATCTTTACCATCTTTAAGGATTAAGGTTGTTCTTGAACCCAAATATGACGTATGTCCTTAATAAAAATAAATTAATGATTTTTTCTCTACTTTGGGCGATATAGTGTTCAGTGAAAAAATCGCTTTCCTGAAGTTTGTATTACTGATGAAGAATAAGTCCATGGGCTAATAAAAAGGTGAATTATAGTCAACATTAAATTATTCAAAACAAGAATGTTTTGAATAAGGTTAATTTCAAATATTCAAAAAATGTCTGTCTAACAATAAAAAACAGTGTTTTTGTGTCTCAGAATAGCATTTGAATGGAAATGTACCATCTTTAATTCACGAATTTTTATGCGTCACGGTTTAAGAGATAAAAAACAAGAAATCAAATACATGGTATATATAATGCTCAAGAATCTGAATCAAAAGTAGCTTTATAAAACCAAATATAAAATAAATTATATTATCCCGCCTAAGAAATCAATGGAGAGACGGATATGGAAGATATGAGATTTACAGCATAATTTGAAGAGGCATTTTAGAAAATAAATTACTAATATCGGCTAATTTCATGGCTTGACATACCGTAAGTCGCCGAATGTGCTATTTGTTATCACTAATTTGAAATATATTGAGTTTTTCTATTGACATATTAAAAATTTAAAGGTTAAATAGGACAATTGTCAGAATATGCTGCTATAAAACTGTTATTAGGGCCATTGGCTTGTATTAAATCCACATTTTACAGATCACAGACTTACACACAACTAATCTCAGCTTCGGATTGACTTTTCAGTATTTTTTTTCAATTGCTTTAAAACAAATAAACGATTACTAAATAAAAAATTGTCTTTTTTTATGATTTATCACACTCAAAACTCAAAGAGTTACTCTACTTAGGGGGGGGGGGATAATTCCAGGGTTCTATTCACCCGCTTTTTTCAGCCTTTTTCTTTCTTTTAGAGTTCTATTTCTATAGTACTAGTTGCTGAATAAAAAACTAACACTTTCCAACAGGGTCAGGCATTGGTGTCAAAGAAATCTAAAAACTGTCGTAGAGGTCTGTACAAATTTCCAAATTCAAACTCAACCCCCCAAATATTAAATTAGCAAAGAGTGAAGTGTCTTTATTTTTAATTGCCAGAAGTTTAAAAGATATATACATAAATTTGGAGCCAAATAGCATCCCTCTATTATAAAGTCCATAAAATTGTTGCAGGGACGTGTGCTGGAGAGCATCACCCCCACGAATTCAAAAATTTCCCTCAAACTTTTAGGCACTTCTTATTCAAATCATTTAATTTGTTCTATCCCCCATCCCCGAAAGAAATTCTTGTATAATTGCCCGATTCATCGTCCCTTAATGGAATTTAACAATTAATATTTCTTGCTTGTCATTAACCAGGATGGCATTGAAACAAAGGAAAAAGCTGACTTGAACACGACAATTGTTTGTGCAAATGTGCTTTGAAGGCCAGGAAATACTAGCAAAATAAAAACTTGGAAAAAAGACTTTTAGCGATAGATGAATAAGGAAAAGCAAACATCTTTTTTGAAGAAAATTCTTTTTTTCTTATTGAGCCAGGATATGACAAGGATAACAAAATAATCAAATTCCATACATATGAATGGTTTGTTCTAAAAGTTTCGGAAGGCAGGGAGCTACCAAAAAGATAAAAATCAGATTTGAAAAATCTACGGTAAACAAAGATAAAAACTAAACAGAAAAATTCAACATCCTTTTCCAAAGAAAAAATATGACTTCCGTGTATCAAGTTCATCGACTTACCGTACTGAGATCGCATGTACACCATAAGGGTTAAAGGGTCGCCAACACGGACTGGGCCACTCACGCGAGCACCTGTAGTACCATAGCCTTGACGTATTTCCATGTGACACTCAGGAGGGGCCAAGGTAAATACCACGGGGTTTCCCGTGGCAACCCTGAAAACAAACATTAGTGTCATCGTTTTGACATTTGCGCTGTCAAAATTAGAATATAATTTTCATCACTGATTAAAAAGAAAGGAAATTGACGTTACTTATACCAAAAAATTAAATTTTTTTATCCTTTGGAAATGTCTTAATGTGAAGTAAATTTCTCAAATTATAATAAACCGATTACTTTAAAGAAATAATTCGATTATTTCGTTATCTTTAGAAAATATTAAAAGCAAATGTACAAATTGGATACAGGTGGAATATTATATATACCATTCAAACAAATTAAACTTACAATGTAACAACACAAAAAAAAGAAATATATCCAGAAAAGTGTAGTATTGGAATGGAATGGGTCACCTTACGTACCATAGTAACTAACACATACGAGGGCAAACTTTGTTATAGTTAGAAGCAGTTCGAAGGCTTCGATGCAACAAGAAGAGTTGCAAAGCAAAAATCAGCAGTTTTAGTAATTTTCAGATAAACATCAACATTAGGTACAGGGCCGTGTCCAAGATTATTTTCCAAGGTTATTTTATCCTCCGAAAATCCGTATTCAAGATTATTTTTCCCCCCCAAAAAAAGTTTTTTTTTTTGGGGGGGGGGGGGGTTGGGAGGTCTACCAAAAAAAACGCATAAAATATTTGTTTATATCCATTTTTGTTACGTTTTTACGGGTCAGAAAAACATTTCGAGGGGGAGGGGGATCAAACCCCCTGACCCCCTGGATACGGCCTTGATTACGTAATATCGTTTTACTGTAGTTTATCTGGAAACTGTTGTTATTTTGGTTTTGATTAACAGCGGTAAAATTCTAGTTTAGGTACTTTTTGCTATCTGAGAAAAAGTTTATTTAGGTGAATGAAACTTTCAGATATGTATCCAGAGCCTTAATGATCTCCTCTGAAGATATTTTAGAGTACCTAACTCCACTCCTTCCCCCCCCCCCTAAAGCCATTGATCTTTCATGACCTCAACCAAATAAACGTTCAAATGGGGATAAATACATTTACTTTGAGGGTGAAAACTGGTACAAAAGTCTAGATATCGATCACATATAGAGCGATCATCATCAGTAGAAATAATAAAGTATTAAAACTGAAAAAAGTATAAAAACTGAAACTAACATATTTATAGAAAACCAAAATAATTAACTTTCGGGTCATTCACAAAATAATTCACTCTATATTTTGTTTTTCGGAGAGAGTGCAATGACAAAGTTCATTCAAAGTCTTGATGTAAATTTTCTTCTTTAATCTTGATTAAATGTAAAAATAAATTTCCAATGAAGGTGGCAAAGTCTTCTGTGTCTTCTAATTACAAATGAAATGGTGAATTTATAGTTGTATACTCGGTTGGTTTTGACTGTTTTCACTGTCCAAATAAATGGATTTATCCCCATTTGAACGTTTGTCTATTCGTCATAGAAAGCCAGTGTGGTCTGAGAAAAGTATGCCTAATTTAAGGTGTTACGTCGAAGATGACGTTCAAAAAACTTTATGTTACAAAAGAGAGACCTTAAAAAACAAATCTTCTGCTCAAATGAGGTACAAGAAACGTATTTTAAACCACATACTTTTACTCAATCCTAATCCCAATTTTAAAGATATGTAAATATATTTCTTAAATTTAGTAAACAAAGCTTGATGTAGCATTTTTAAAATCAAAGCCAATGAACAAGAGATTGAAAACTGAAAATTAAGGTATAATATTTTTTGTCAAAATTCAAGTAGGTATAGATATGTCATGTAGTTAATCTTCTAAACCCTAGAAATCAGAAAAGGGTAGACATAGTTTCCTGGGGTATATTTTTGGCCTTGGATCCATTACTGAAAGCTTCATTTTCCTAACACAACTACTTTCCAAGATAGCAAGAATTCATTAAACTAGAATTTTAATGTAACAGATTTATTCATTTACTTTTTTTAACATGAAAAAACTTGTTAAAAGACAAGTGATAACTAATCCTGAACCCCCAGAGACTGCCATTGTACTTGATTAGTACAGATTTTAATTTGGAAAATAGGACAAAAAAAGACAATAGATCAGATTGGGGCACAGAAAGGAGATTTTGAAGCTCCACTAACAAAGACAAACTGAACTACACTTAGAAAAGAGGATCTATACAAGGACCTAGTGTTGCACATTTGATGAGCATGCGTAGGTCAAGACAAATTCTACTAGCACCACTGGCTGTGTAGTATCTGGTAAATCTATTATAAAAATAGGAAATTGGGTAGCAATAAAATTAACCTAAAATACTATCAGATTAAAGATAAAATTTCTCTTTAAATAATAAGTAACGAGTATTGGTGTTTTGTTTTGATAGTGATGTTCAGTAAAAATCCAGCAAGGTCATGTTACCTTTGAAAAATATTGGTTGGCTAAGTAGGTTATTTTGACTTTAACCTGATAGGCCTACTGTTGAACAATTTTAATTTCATTACCCTTAACTATGTCTTTAAGTTCCTGAAAGGAGAAATGTGCAACAATGATAGGGTAGGCTAAAAAAAAGAACAAAATCACCGAATGACAGGGGGGGGGGGTTCTTTTCGACGTCAGGTCTAGATACCTCTCTTATAATAATAATAATAATTTATTTATAACCCACTTTTATACAAAACAAGCGGAGTAAAGTACACTAAAAAGAAAAAAAAAATCAAATACATTATATGTTTCCCACATTGATTGATGGTACTAGTAGCAATAAGATAGGTTCACTTTCATTAAAACCTATCGTAATCAAGCAACGTTCAAAATGATATAAGTAGCTTTGACCCATTAGCAGGAGGTTTGCTTTCATGAAAGCCTACTGCAGTTAAGCTGCGTACTATTACGTAAAATCGTAGTATGACTTGTTCTGAGATACGTTACTACAGTCACTACTACTACTAACAACTCACTGCAGCCCCAAGCATCCTGAGGCCAACACAGCTACGTACGCTTCTCTTCTAGCTTAATCTATTTAAAGCCATCCTCTTTATACCCTCCCAAGAAGTCTCGGTTTCCCTTAAATCCTTTCTTATGAGCTCCACTCGCTAAATTAGGGGACAGCCTGCTATTCGTTTTGGCGTAAATGGTTGGCCGAAAAGAACAACCTTTGGCAATCTGTCATACTTCATCCGCAGAGCGTGTTCAAGATATCTCAACCTTTCTCTCATTAGCCCTAGAAAGGGGGATAAAAACATATTTTCTACAGAGCCTGCTGTTTGAAACACGATAAATCAGATGGGAACCCAAGAGAATCTGTAGACAATTCCTCTGGAAATGATCGAACTAATCTTCCTCTTTGTTCCCGATCGGCTATGTTTCAGAACCATACTTGACCACTATCATCAATGTAGCTTCCAATATTCTAATCTTGGATTGCAGTTTTATCTTACTATTCTTCCAAGCTTTTTTCAACTGCAAAAAAAAATCTTGGGCCTTGTCTATTCTATTTTTATAATCTTCACTGTACCCACCGTCTTTACGAATAATAGTATCTATGTATGTAAAGCTATCTAATTGATTGATCATCTCGTTACCCAATATCACTTCTTCAACTTTACTTAATCCCAGTCTAAAAGACTTAGTCTTTTTAACATCAATTTTCAAGTTTATTCTTGTGCTCTGTGCTCTCAAAACCTCCGAAACATCATCAATTTTGCTAACATTTTCATCTAGGACGCTCAGATCATCAGCATAACCTAAGTCTAGGACAATTCCATGCTTTCCTATAGCCTTTGCTGTTTCTTAGGACAAATTTTATCAAAATGATACATGTAAATGGGGATAGAGCACAACTCTGATTATTTCCTAATTCAATTCGAAAGCAGCAACTAACCTTATTTTTTGCCTTAACCGCAGCAATGTCATTGTTACACGTAGCACCAATCACTTTAATATATTTATCTGTTATACCATACAAGGATAGGATCTCCGCTAACGCTCTTCTATTGGCTAAATCAAATGATTGCTTATAATTTACAAAGCTAAAGACTACAGGGGTCAGATGGCTCAGACATCATTCAATGGATCAGTTATGACTAATATTAAATTATTATATATATATATATAAAATAACTATATATATTATATATAAAATAATATAAAATTAAATATCTAAATTATTAATATAAGAGTGGAAATTTGTCCGGCGCATCCTTTCCTCTTCCTAAAACCACATTTTCTTAAAGCGATATCTACAACATGTCTAATTCTAAAGAGTATCATCATACTAAGTAATTTGCTTCCTATAGAAACGAAGTCAATGCCTTTTTGATTATGATTATATTATCTATGATTAAAACATTATCTATATGATTATAATATCTAGAGCGTTTTCAGAAGAAATGATAAAAACATATAAAATTAAAAACAGTTTTTTTTTCCAGTTTACCTAAAAAAGGTTTCAAAGGGCCATACAATCAAATTACTTGACTTAAAATCTAGTTGCCATCAAATTACCATTGCTATGTGGAGAAAAGGTCAAGACGGATTGTCTGAGTGAGAAGTAAATCTGGCATAAACCTCTTTTAGGATTGTATAAAAATGATGTCATTTCCTCTTGTTGATAGATAAGTCTATTATCCATCCGTCCCATACATCATTCCTAGGGCAGAACTAAGGTAGATGGTCATAAACTAAGGGATGATCGAGGTTTTTGGGTTAACCCCTGACGGACAATGCACCCTGGACTTGTATGCAAAAGGGGGAACTGAACCTGCTTGGACTACATATAAAAGGTCTGAATTAGGTTTATATTATACATCAATATAAGGCATAGAGGTAGAACGAAAAAAAAAATAAATCGAAGGTGGTATGGAAACCAAGAGTCCAATACTACTACTTCTACTACTACTAACAACTCACTGCAGCACAAAACCACTTAAGGTCAACACAGCTGCGCACACTCCTCCTCGATCCCAATCTATTCAAATCTCATCTTTACCCCCCCCCCCCCAAAAAAAAAAATCCTAATTTCCTTTAAATCCCTTCTTACGACATTTTCCCACCCCATTCGGAGGACGATCTGATTTTTTTGACTCTAGATCAATGGTTCCAAACGTGGGGCACAGGTTCCATTGGTTTAAAGAGCAAAAAAAGAATCATGATAGATTTGCAATGACGTCACACATTGTAATAGGTGTTGTATACAGGCGAAAATTTTCATTAGTAATAAACATGCCTAGAGGAGGATGTAAAGCTTGCATCACCTTTCTGTGAATTGTCTACTTCTCTTTAAAGTTGTGTACTACTTTGTAAAGTGTGACTTCTTCTCTTTGGAGTCTTATGGTAGCGTTGGCCTATTATCTGGGTTCGACCGGTGGAGGATGTCTAGAGTCCCTAACCATAGAGTTTATGTTTAGAGTATAAAGTGTTTATTTTTACATATAATGCAGTAAATGTTCATGTGACGAGGACAGATACAGAATTCGAACTGATTCAAGTAATCTAAATTGATAGCTTATATTCAGCACAACATGCAGATACACACCAGGACAACTGACAGAACTGCCCTATTTTAGTCTGTCAACTTCTAGGAATTATAGCAAATATTCAGAATTAATATAGTCTGCAAGGAAACGGGCTTTATCTAGGAAATGGACTTTTTGACAGATCCTTAGACTTTAATTATAGTTATAACCCGGAAAAACCTACTTTCACTAAAGTTTACAAGGACTTGAAAAAGGAGACCGTATTTATAGCCTTTTTAGATTCTTCAGGTGAATACGTGTAAAACTTTGAGGAACAAAATCATAATGGCATGAGGGGGGTATCAGGAATTCAGAAATGCCTTGTTGGGGCATGGCCTATAATCGGTTGGGAATCACTGCACTAGAAGGTAAGCCAAAAGGATAATCTTCTGCAATCTGTCATCCGTAGAACATGTCCTAGCCACCTCGACCTTTTTCTCATTAAAACCCTAAAAGTTAGGATAGAACCACAGTTTTGTACAGCTTATTGTTTAAAATACAGTCAGTAAGACGGGTACCCGAAAGAATCCTTGAGAGTTTGTCAGGAAAACATCTAACAAATCCTTCTCCTTCTTTCAAAAGGCTTTGTTTCAGAATTATACGTGACTACTGCCAGCAGTGTAGCTTCCAAAGATTTTCTTAGTTGTGAAAAACACTCTGGGCCGTGGATGCTCTACTTTTAACATCTTCACTGCCTCCAACATCTTTACTAATAATACTGTCACGGTAAGTGAAGAGTCCAAAAAGCCAGGACTAAATACATACTCCGCAATTAGTCAATGCTAGATCGCTTTTTCACCACTGATTCCGTTTTTCAGCTTGGGAATTTATACACAACTTCTTAAGATCGACTAAAATCACCACAAAGAGAAAACTGTTTTTTTTTCAAAATTAAAAATCAGATTAACGACTTTGCAATAATTGGCAAATCAAGACACGATTCTGTCATTCTAATCTTACTTTTGGTAAATGGTAGGCGTCCTTAACTCCAGTCCAATCACTAATATGACAACATTCACATGATGTTATAAGGATACCTGAATGTCTTATTACAGATATTAAATACAGTCTGGAGATTTCGTTAAAATATGAAGAATTTTATAAGTAGTTTGGTAAGTATTCCCTATTTTGTCACACGGCTGGGGGGATCAACTTTTGAGTTTCAGGAACAGCTCTTTTTATAGGATAGAGGAGCTTAGAATCTGGTGTTTGGGAAAGGTGATAAACTATTTTTTTTTCTCTGTCCCTCACAAAATAGTATAATCTCATTTTTTTTTCTTTATGAATGTAATCCAATAGACTTTTTAGCTTCAAATCATGCGATTCTATAAGATTGTGCAAAATTCTGTTAGGCAAAGGGTGCCTTCCAAAGTCCAACCAAAATTAATTTTAATATGGTTTTTTATTTAATAAAATATAATTAATTGTTGTTACAATTAATTACAATGAATTATTTTAATTATGATTATAATTAATTACAATAAATTATAATAACAGATAGCTATTTGTAATTGCTTTCGTCCTAAAATGGCTCATAACTGCAAGTTCATGACATTATATGCTCAAAATAAGCAAAAATGGCTGACATTCTAGATCTTTCTGGACAACTAATGAAAAAATTGACCCAATTTTTATTATCTGGTAGCTTTAGAACACAAATACCAATAACTAATTATAAGTCCTCTGGAGCGTACCCAAAGTTTATAGGAAAGCGTATGCCTAGCTAAAGGGAATAAATAGCGATAAATGAATAACCACATTATAACCAAATCTACCATGATGTGTTAAAGGTTCCCAAATTGAAGAATTAAATATTTATTAGCATATGTAAAAAGGATACAATAAAAATACTTACTCCACGTCTAAAAAAGGGAAAGAAATAGTTTTCCAGAAATCGTAGCCATATTCACACGTGACCTTGAAATGCTCGTCCCATTCTTCTTCTATAAGGGAGTTGTATTGCACACTTATTGTGTTCCACATAAAATTTTTCTAGAAAAAAAATAAAACGAAAATTAATAAACAAGTGACTCAACAACACGTATATATTTAATATTAGCTCTATAACCTAAACATTAAAAACATTTTTTTGTAAACCTGCGTTATACAAAAAAATATATATATATATATAAAGAACATGAAAAATGTCTTAGAAATATGGTTGTTTCGAGGATATATGGGCCAAAAGGCCTAACTAATTATCAAAAAAATTACAAGGGATATTTCAGTTTCAGCAACACTAATATAGTTAGCACTGGTTCTATAATCTAGGCACTAAAAAAAATTTTTTTTAGACCTGTATTATACAAAGAAATATAAGTAACGTGAAAAATGTCTTAGAAATATGGTTGTTTCGAGGATACATGGGCCCAAAGGCCTTAAAAAGACAACTGATTGTGTTTCACATAAAGTTTTTCTAGAAAAAAAGAAAATTTGTAAACAAAGAATGCTTTAGTTTCAGAAACACATATACAGTTGATAATAGTTCAATAATCTAGGTATTAAAAAAAACTTTTTTTGTAGACCTGTCTTGTACAAATAAAAATATGAGAAACATGAAAAATGCCTTAGAAATATAGGTTTCGAGGATATATAGGCCCAAAGGCTGAACACACTGACTGTGGTCTACATGAAGTTTTTCTAGAAAGAAAACAACAATTAATAGACAAAGAATGCTTTAGTTTCAGAAACACGAATATAGTTAATATTGGTTCTATAATCTAGGGATTAAAACAATTTTTGGTCGATTTCTGCTATGCACAAAAAATATGAAAAACATAAAAAATGTCTTGGAAACCTAGCTGCTTCGAGGATGTATGGGCCCAAAGGCCTATTCACCTACGTGCCTTCCTCCTGCTATGCTTTTTAAGGGGTGGGGACTAAAATACCTATCCACAATATGAAAAGACTAACTACTCACTGCAACACTAAGCCACAGGAGCTCAACACAGCGATGCATGCTCCTCCTCCATCCCAACCTATTCAAAGCCCCCCCCCCCTTTTTACAACTTCCCAAAAATTTCTCAATTAGCTTAATTTTTTTATATTATCCTCCCGCACTATTCAAGGACGGCCTACTTTTCGCTTGGCCCAAGACGCGTGGCCGACAAGGACAACCTTTGGGAATTTGTCAGCCTTTATCTGCGGACCGTGTCCAAGCCATTTCAACCTTTGTCTTATTATAGTCCAAGAAAACGGGATAGGATCACATTTTTCATATCAAAATATCCAGGAAATTGATCAAAAGAATCAATTATTCTTCTGAATAGATTTAAATGAACAAAATCCTTCTGAAATTAAAAATGTTCTGATGTTGATTGGTTATTCCATAATAAAGCTATTCCTTTTATATTAAAAAGGGTGTTCCATTTGAGAAAACGTAGTTTCATCTCTATGGAAAAAAGCAGGATTACTCTTTTACAATATCTTTATACAAATTAATAATAACAATTGAAATTATTAGTTGAATAGTAAAAAAACTCCAGGTTTCTGACTCTGAAAGGAGCGGAAATTATTTTAGGTTTTGTTTAATGCGAATGTCATGCGAGAAGTTTCTTTTGAAATAGATTTTTTGCTCCCAATTGTTTACAAAATTCACGAAAAGGGACTGTGTCCTCAGGTTCAGGTTATTAACTTCTTAAACTTCCAATATTTGTTTCAGACATACTTCTGAAGGTGTTGAACTTTTAAAGTCTGTTAAAATCGAAGTTATGACTCTTTTGTTTATATAATGAATTTTCTTTCTGCTATTTGGAGCACATCATGAAACTAATGAAGCTGTTGTTTGGCAAAATTGAAAAGATTTTCCGCCGATATATTGCGATTTTTCTCGCCTCGGATTTCTTATGAAGATAAGGTACCAAGGACAGTGAAAAATATCTGATTGGGTGAATTTTCTAAGTGGAGACTTATACTGTCATACATACCTTAAAAAGTTAGGGGGAGCTGGAATCGAATTCTTAGTGAAAAAGACCTCCATATGCAGTGGTAGCTCTTACCTCTCTTGTGCCAGAGGCCAGATCTTGGTTAAACCCCCCCCCCCCCCGTATCTCACACAAAATTTTTAGCCAGACCTTAACAAAGTTTTCATTTATTTACACAGTTATTTTGAATTTATCAGCTAATTAATAATTTATTCAATTATTATTTTTTAATCTATTATTTAAAATGTTTAATAGTCATTATTTAATTATTTTTCAGTTAAAATTTTTTTTAATTATTAATAAATTTAATTTATTAACTGCGCCCTCTACTATACCTAAAAAATTCTAAAAATTACCAAATGATTATAACCATTAGAGTTTTATTTGAAATTTCGCAACCCTAGAATTTCTACGCCCGGGGAAAGGGCCCCCTCTGTCCCCCTGAAATTTCCTCTGCTATATGCAGTTATCCAGTATGGGTAATGGCAAGCTACAAATTTAAAAAGAAGAAACGTGGGTGAAAAATCAGCAAAAAAAGCTAAAAACATATAATACAAAAAAAACATATAAAAAGCATATAAAAAAAAAAACATATAACAGCAAACAGCTTAAAAAGGTGTATCTCTCCTTTGATGTCTTATTTGTTTTTGGGAACCTACAGATAGTTAATTTTTTGCTTTTACGAACGAAAGGGTTGTCAAATTCAACTAATTAGCTTTGATTTTTTATGCTACTGTTTGAGGCGGCAACACTGACAAAATGCGGTCATCTTGGAAAATATAATGCGCAAGTTTAAGCGTAGTGTATAGTGTACTGTATAAGTAGTGTATAAGTTTTAAACTATTTTATAAAACCATTGACAATTCTCTATGCATTTAATATTTTTTTTTATCGAAAATTAACTGTTATTCTATAAATTTTACAATTATTGATAATGGTGGGGAAATCAGGGGGGGGGGCTCGTCTTGAAAATAGTAATAATCCTATAAAAGGTGTATTCAGTGAACAGGCAACAATGATGATTTGCCACTCTTCACCGGTATTTTTTTCCGTTAGACGTTACAAACTTCTGAAACTTCGAATTTTGTTTCAATATTAGTTCGAAGATTTGTAATTATGGGCATTTGTGAGGAAACTGGGAATGGCAGGGGGGGGGGGGCTCTTTCAAACTAATGCACATGTATTTTGATTCCGTATAGGGTCAATTTGGCGAACGATCAACAACAGTGATGCACTACTATTCTCCGCTAGGGCTTTTTCTCCGTTTCAGATTCGATGGTGAAGGGGAAGGGTTAATAATTTCAGGAGTATAAATTCGAAACAATACAAAAAAAAATGGTCAAAATATGAATAATTACAGAGAAATGTGGACTATATGTGAAATATATAAAGATGGATCCCCCTTCAGCTCCCCCCTCTTTATGCTAGAGTTTGAAATTTTTCCACCAATGCTTCAAGAAAGAATTATATTCTTATAAAATAGCAACGCAACAAAAGTTTCACAATGCCTCAATCAGCTATTTAATTATTTATTCAACTATTAAATTATCAATATCAGTTAATAAATTAAATATAAATTAAAATATCAATTATTTACATTTGCTTTAAACAATCCTTAGTTTATTGAAAGGCTATCGGGGAATAAAACACCTACAATTACCAACTGGCTATGTTTCCTTCAATATAAAATGATGTTACTTAAGCACATGCTAAACTTTAGGCTAGAGAGAAGGGGGTTGAGGGGGCGGCAGCCCTCATCACACACAGGATAATATCTGTTACTTTTATCTTTAATGTTGGTCTTTACTTTCCTTTGAAGAACTTATTTTTTCTTCATCAAACAGTTCGTGGTAACGAACTGTAAGTAAGGAGCGACCCGGCTCAATGGTAACTGAAACTCTAGAAAACGGGTTATTGATACCAATAGATATATCAAAAGAATCAAATTTCAATGCTGATTTCAAATATATAACTTTCATCAAGTTTAGTACTACATATCAAAAGTTACGCGCCTGAGAAAATTTGGCTGATTTTCAAAAAAAGGGGGAAAGACCCCCTAAAAAATTATATAACCTTAATGAAAATCACACCATCATATTCAGCGTATGAGAGAACCCTACTGTGGAAGTTTCAAGCTCCTATCTACAAAAATGTGGACTTTTCCATTTTGTGCCAGAATAAAGATCACGGATGCAAGTTTATTTGTTTGTTTTTTTTTTTTTTTGTTTTTTTTTTCCCAGGGGTGATAGGATCGACCCATTGGTCCTATAAAATCTTGGGAGGGCTAAATTGAAAGGAAACTAAAAGTTATATTGCCCTTTTTAAGTGACCAAAAAAATGGAGGGCAACTAGGCCCCCTCCCACGCTTATTTTTTTCCCAAAGTCACCCGATCAAAATTTTGAGATAGCCATTTTGTTCAGCATGGTCGAAAATATCATAAATATTTCTTTTAGGATGACTAAATCCCCAAAGTTCCCAGAGGGAGGGCTAAAAGTTATGAACTTTACCCAATGTTAACATATAGTATTGGTTATTGGGAAGTATACAGAAGTTTTCAGGAGGTTTTTTTTCTGGTAGTGGGAGGGAAGGGTGGGTCGGTGGTTATGTTGGAGGATCTGTTCATGAAGGAAGTTTTCATGGGGGAAGGGAAATTGCCATGAAGGGGGCGCCGAACTTGCCAGAATTATTTATTTGTTATTGTGAAGTATACAACCAGTATAAGGAAGTATTTTTTCTTGAGGAGGGGGGTGGCAAGGGGAGGGGATTAATCGGGGAAAAAATTAAGGGGTTGATGTTTCTGGTGGTTATGGGAAATGTCGATGCAGGGGGCGCCCGTTTTACAAGAATTATTTAAAAAACGATAAGAAATTAAATAAAAAAAACAAGTTTTTTCAACTGAAATGTAAGAAGGAATATTAGAACTTAAAACGAACAGAAATTATAACGTATGTGAGGGGGTTCTCCCCCAAGTCAGTACCTCGCTCTTTACGCTACAGTTTTTTTTTAGTGCTTTCAAAAGAGCTATCTATTCTAATTAAACGGCCTTTGTGATTCAGTGGTTTCTTAATAAAATTTTTTTATAACTTTTAACGTAAAGAGTGTGGTATTGACTAAGGGGAGAACCCCTTCATATAAGTAATAACATATACGTAATAAAAAAAAAAAAAAAAAAACAAGCGATACGGCTCAATATTAATCGAAACTTTTAAAAACGAAATTTTTATGTCAATAAATGTATCAAAATAATTTGTTTATAATGCTGATCCTAAATATATAAATTTTATTAAGTTAGTATTACTCATCAAAGGCTACGAGCCTGAGAAAATTTACTCGATTTTTTAAAGAGGGGGAAAACATCCCCTACAAGTGAAAGAATTTTAATGAAAATCACACCGTCATATTCAGCGTATCAGAAAACCCTATTGCATAGGTTTCAAGCTCATATCTGCAAAAATCTGCAACTTTGTATTTTTTGCCAGAAGAAAAATATACGAATATAGAAGTTAGTTACGTAAGTTAATTTGTAAAGACATCCATTTAGCAAAAGAAAAGTAAAATTTTTATACAAATAAAAGCTGCATTAACTAAAAAACGATCAGAAATTAAATAAAAAAAACAAGTTTTTTAAACTTAAAGTAAGGAGCGACATTAAAAATAAAAAATCCACTTTTTTTGTACTTATATTACAGGGGCGGTTTACTAATACCCGCCTCTATATGTAATATATTTTTTTTTTTTTTTTTAAAAAATAAATTGTTTATTATGATTAAGAATAGATATTAAATATCGAGGCGGTGAGTAAAACCCCGCCCCTGTAATAAAAGTAATAAATTATTTTCGGTTTAAGTTTTAATGTCGCTCCTTACTTTCAGTTTAAAAAACTTGTTTTTTTTATTTAATAATAAAGTAAGGCCGATGAGAGCAATAACACTTTAGTTATAATTTCGAGGGACTTTTCTACTATTCGTAAATTTTTTTGTTACTTGTTACCAGTCATGGTAACCAGTGTTGTCTATAACTGGGAGGGGTTGTATATAAGGCGAGTGCCACTTAAAGTTCTTTTTTCAGTTGAAAATAAATTGCTATCTATATACAAATGAACGGGGGGGTATAGGGTTAAATATAAACCCAATCCCTGGGTAAGACACGGTTGCAATTTTACTTAACATAGTAGCTTTAACCTAACAGGCTAAAAAATGTCCATTTTGCAAAATATACCTAAAATTCCATCAAAGAAATCAAGGAGAAGAAAAAAGTAGGACTTAAAGTAGAAACATACCCAAAATGCAAATGACAATCTAGCCATAATTTCTAGTGTTTTTTGTGTGTCTAGGTCTACTTTCTGTTAGCAGACCTGTCAAATAAAAAAGAAAAAAAGAACGAAAAAAAATCTACACGACTGATGTGAAGAAATTCAAAGCAGTAAAAAAAGAAACTTCTAATCTCAGGTTATAGAAAGTCGGAATATCTGGCTACCAAACATGTTTTTTGTTCTCTGACACACATAATAAATAAATTCTTGCTTTACTATCCATTGGTTGTTTGATAGAGTTTAAAGGCCTTTATTTACTTTTTTCTATATAAATAACGTGCAAATCTTGCTTCTATAGTAAGTTGGCTCAATATGATGGTCAACAGAAATCTATCTTGTTATTGTAGTTGAAAAATTTACGTTTTGCACAAGTAATAAAGAAGTAAAACATCACTTAAACCAGGCTGGTCCCCCAGCAACAGAAACTTCTCAATAGTTTGTTCTTTTCTATAAAGAAAAAAAAATATCATATAAAATATAATATATAAAATATGTAAAATATAGTTTACATAGATATAAAATATATTATATCATTTATACAAAATATATTATATAAAAGTATATTTTATATAATATGTTCTATATAATTTCATATGAAATATAAAATAAAATCTTACTGTTGGTTGTTTTCGACTATCCATATTATGCGTATTTCCTCCTAAGGTTCCACATCTGTTTAGTTGAATGTAAAATTCATACCAATCTCTGCCAGTACCGTTTATATAAACGCAGCTTGGATCATAGGCATACCCTGAAAAAATAAAATCTCTATATGCCACAATCGTCAGCTATGTCAAAATCGTGCAGAGTCTTACGCCAGAGACCTGAAGCTATTCATCGCAAAGTGAGTATTTTTTTTTTTTTTTGTATTAGACAGTAGGTGCCGTGCTTTTAAGAATTCTTTCCCGATCCTATCCAATGTGTATACACTACAGGTAATTTTAGTTTGCCCCTTAGTCTAGTCCTTAGTAATAAGGGCTTTAAGTTTGCTCCTTAGTCTAGTACTTAGTAATAAGGACTTTAAGTTTGCCCCTTAGTCTAGTCCTTAGTAATAAGGACTTTAAGTTTGCCCCTTAGTCTAGTCCTTAGTAATAAGGACTTTAAGTTTGCCCCTTAGAATATTCCTTAGTAATAAAGACTTTAAGTTTGTCCCTTAGTCTAGTCCTTAGTAATAAGGACTTTAAAATTGCCCCTTAGTAATGAAAATCCATAAGTGCTTGATATATTGCACCAATACAGCTAATTCAGCTGGTAGTCCTTAGTAATAAGGACTTTAAGTTTGCCCCTTAGTCTAGTCCTTAGTAATAAGGACTTTAAGTTTGCCCCTTATTCTAGTCCTTAGTAATAAGGACTTTAAGTTTGTCCCTTAGTAATAAAAATCCATAAGTGCTTGATATATTGCACCAAAGCAGCTAAATCAGCTGATAGTCCTTAGTAATAAGGACTTTAAGTTTGCCCCTTAGTCTAGTCCTTAGTAATAAGGACTTTAAGTTTGCCCCTTAGTCTAGTCATTAGAAATAAGGACTTTAAGTTTGCCCCTTAGTATAGTCCTTAGTGATAAGGACTTTAACTTTGCCCCGTACTAGTTAAAAATCCAAAAGTGCGTGATATGTTGCACCAAAGCAGCTAAATTAGCTGGTAGTCCTTAGTAATAAGGACTTTAAGTTTGCCCCTTAGTCTAGTCCTTAGTTTTAAGGACTTTAAGATTGCCCCTTAGTCTAGTCTTTAGAAATAAGGACTTTAAGTTTGCCCCTTAGTAATAAAAAATCCACAAGTGCTTGATATATTGCACCAAAGCAGCTAAATCAGCTGGTACTCCTTAGTAATAAGGACTTTAAGTTTGCCCCTTACTCTAGTCCTTAGGAATAAGGACTTTAAGTTTGCCCTTAGTCTAGTCCTTAGTAATAAGGACTTTAAGTTGGTCCCATAGTCTAGTCCTTAGTAATAAGGACTTTAAGTTTGCCCCTTAGTAATAAAATAATCCATAAGTGCTTGATATATTGCACCAAAAGCAGCTAAATCAGCTGGTAGTCCTTAGTAATAAGGACTTTAAGTTTGCCCCTTAGTATAGTCCTTAGTAATAAGGACTTTAAGTTTGCCCCTTAGTCTATTCCTTAGTAATAAGGACTTTAAATTTGCCCCTTAGTCTAGTCCTTAGTAATAAGGACTTTAAGTTTGCCCCTTAGTAATAAAAAATCCATAAGTGCTTGATATATTGCACCAAAGCAGCTAAGTCAGCTGGTAGTTCTTAGTAATAAGGACTTTAAGTTTGCCCCTTAGTCTAGTCCTTAGTAATGAGGACTTTAAGTTTGTCCCTTCGTCTAGTCCTTAGTAATAAGGACTTTAAGTTTGCTGGTAGCTTAAATTAGCTAAATTAGCTGGTAGTCCTTAGTAATAAGGAATTTAAATTTGCCCCTTAGTCTAGTCCTTAGTAATAAGGACTTTAAGTTTGCCCCTTAGTAATAAAAAAAATCAATAAGTGATTGATATAGTGCACCAAAAGCAGCTAAATCAGCTGGTAGTCCTTAGTAATAGTAATAAGTAAATTAGCTGGTAGTCCTTAGTAATAAGGACTTTAAGTTTGCCCCTTAGTCTAGTCCTTAGTAATAAGGACTTTAAGTTTGCCCCTTAGTAATAAAAAAAATCCATAAGTGCTTGATATATTGCACCAAAAGCAGCTAAATCAGCTGGTAGTCCTTAGTAATAAGCACTTTAAGTTTGCCCCTTAGTCTAGTCCTTAGTAATAAGGACTTTAAGTTTGTCCCTTAGTCTAGTCCTTAGTAATAAGGACTTTAAGTTGGTCCCTTAGTCTAGTCCTTAGTAATAAGGACTTTAAGTTTGCCCCTTAGTAATAAAAAATCCATAAGTGCTTGATATATTGCACCAAAAGCAGCTAAATCAGCTGGTAGTCCTTAGTAATAAGGACTTTAAGTTTGCCCCTTAGTCTAGTGTTTAGTAATAAGGACTTTAAGTTTGCCCCTTAGTCTAGTCCTTAGTAATAAGGACTTTAATTTTGCCCCTTAGTCTAGTCCTAAGTAATAAGGACTTTAAGTTTGCCCCTTAGTAATAAAAAATCCATAAGTGCTTGATATATTGCACCAAAGCAGCTAAGTCAGCTGGTAGTCCTTAGTAATAAGGACTTTAAGTTTGCCCCTTAGTATAGTCCTTAGTAATAAGGACTTTAAGTTTGCCCCTTAGTCTAGTCCTTAGTAATAAGGACTTTAAATTTGCCACTTAGTATAGTCCTAAGTAATAAGGACTTTAAGTTTGACCATTAGTAATAAAAAATCAAAAATTGATTGATATATTGCACCAAAGCAGCTAAGTCAGCTGGTAGGCCTGAGTAATAAGGACTTTAAGTTTGCCCCTTAGTCTAGTCCTTAGTAATAAGGACTTTAAGTTTGTCCCTTTGTCTAGTCCTTAGTAATAAGGACTTTAAGTTTGCCCCTTAGTCTATTCGTTAGTAATAAGGACTTTAAGTTTGACCCAGATTAATAAAAAAAATCAATTAGTGATTTATATATATCACCACTAGCAGCTAACTCAGCTTGTAGTCCTTAGTAATAAGTAATTTAAGTTTGCCCCTTAGTCTAGTCCTTAGTAATAAGGACTTTAAGTTTGCCCCTTCGTCTAGTCCTTAGGAATAAGGACTTTAAGTTAGCCCCTTAGTCTATTCGTTAGTAATAAGGACTTTAAGTTTGTCCCTTAGTAATAAAAAAATCCATAAGTGCTTGATATATTGCACCAAGAGCAGCTAAATTAGCTGGTAGTCCTTAGTAATAAGGACTTTAAGTTTGCCCCTTAGTCTAGTCCTTAGTAATAAGGACTTTAAGTTTGCCCCTTAGTCTCGTCATGAGTGATAAGGACTTTAACTTTGCCCCGTCCTAGTTAAAAATCCATAAGTGCGTGATATGTTGCACCAAAGCAGCTAAATCAGCTGTTAGTCCTTAGTAATAAGGACTTTAAGTTTGCCCCTTAGTCTAGTCCTTAGTTTTAAGGACTTTAAGCTTGCCCCTTAGTCTAGTCTTTAGCTATAAGGACTTTAAGTTTGCCCCTTAGTAATAAAAATTCCACAAGTGCTTGATATATTGCACCAAAGCAGATAAATCAGCTGGTACTCCTTAGTAATAAGGACTTTAAGTTTGCCCCTTACTCTAGTCCTTAGGAATAAGGACTTTAAGTTTGCCCCTTAGTCTAGTCCTTAGTAATAAGGACTTTAAGTTGGTCCCATAGTCTAGTCCTTAGTAATAAGGACTTTAAGTTTGCCCCTTAGTAATAAAATAATCCATAAGTGCTTGATATATTGCACCAAAAGCAGCTAAATCAGCTGGTAGTCCTTAGTAATAAGGACTTTAAGTTTGCCCCTTAGAATAGTCCTTAGTAATAAGGACTTTAAGTTTGCCCCTTAGTCTATTCCTTAGTAATAAGGACTTTAAATTTGCCCCTTAGTCTAGTCATTAGTAATAAGGACTTTAAGTTTGCCCCTTAGTAATAAAAAATCAATAAGTGCTTGATATATTGCACCAAAGCAGCTAAGTCAGCTGGTAGTTCTTAGTAATAAGGACTTTAAGTTTGCCCCTTAGTCTAGTCCTTAGTAATGAGGACTTTAAGTTTGTCCCTTCGTCTAGTCCTTAGTAATAAGGACTTTAAGTTTGCTGGTAGCTTAAATTAGCTAAATTAGCTGGTAGTCCTTAGTAATAAGGAATTTAAATTTGCCCCTTAGTCTAGTCCTTAGTAATAAGGACTTTAAGTTTGCCCCTTAGTAATAAAAAAAATCCATAAGTGCTTGATATATTGCACCAAAAGCAGCTAAATCAGCTGGTAGTCCTTAGTAATAGTAATAAGTAAATTAGCTGGTAGTCCTTAGTAATAAGGACTTTAAGTTTGCCCCTTAGTCTAGTCCTTAGTAATAAGGACTTTAAGTGCCCCTTAGTAATAAAAAAAATCCATAAGTGCTTGATATATTGCACCAAAAGCAGCTAAATCAGCTGGTAGTCCTTAGTAATAAGCACTTTAAGTTTGCCCCTTAGTCTAGTCCTTAGTAATAAGGACTTTAAGTTTGTCCCTTAGTCTAGTCCGTAGTAATAAGGACTTTAAGTTGGTCCCTTAGTCTAGTACTTAGTAATAAGGACTTTAAGTTTGCCCCTTAGTAATAAAAAATCCATAAGTGCTTGATATATTGCACCAAATGCAGCTAAATCAGCTGGTAGTCCTTAGTAATAAGGACTTTAATTTTGCCCCTTAGTCTAGTTTTTAGTAATAAGGACTTTAAGTTTGACCCTTAGTCTAGTCCTTAGTAATAAGGACTTTAAATTTGCCCCTTAGTCTAGTCCTAAGTAATAAGGACTTTAAGTTTGCCCCTTAGTAATAAAAAATCCATAAGTGCTTGATATATTGCACCAAAGCAGCTAAGTCAGCTGGTAGTCCTTAGTAATAAGGACTTTAAGTTTGCTCCTTAGTCTAGTCCTTAGTAATAAGGACTTTAAGTTTGCTCCTTAGTCTATTCCTTAGTAATAAGGACTTTAAATTTGCCCTTAGTCTAGTCCTTAGTAATAAGGACTTTAAGTTTGCCCCTTAGTAATAAAAAATCCATAAGTGCTTGATATATTGCACCAAAGCAGCTAAGTCAGCTGGTAGTCCTTAGTAATAAGGACTTTAAGTTTGCCCCTTAGTCTAGTCCTTAGTAATAAGGACTTTAAGTTTGTCCCTTTGTCTAGTCCTTAGTAATAAGGACTTTAAGTTTGACCCTTAGTCTAGTCGTTAGTAATAAGGACTTTAAGTTTGTCCCTTAGTAATAAAAAAATCCATAAGTGCTTGATATATTGCACCAAGAGCAGCTAAATTAGCTGGTAGTCCTTAGTAATAAGGACTTTAAGTTTGCCCCTTAGTCTAGTCCTTAGTAATAAGGACTTTAAGTTTGCCCCTTAGTCTAGTCGTTAGTAATAAGGACTTTAAGTTTGTCCCTTAGTAATAAAAAAAATCCATAAGTGCTTGATATATTGCACCAAGAGCAGCTAAAGTAGCTGGTAGTCCTTAGTAATAAGGACTTTAAGTTTGCCCCTTAGTCTAGTTTTTAGTAATAAGGACTTTAAGTTTGCCCCTTAGTCTAGTCCTTAGTAATAAGGACTTTAAATTTGCCCCTTAGTCTAGTCCTAAGTAATAAGGACTTTAAGTTTGCCCCTTAGTAATAAAAAATCAATAAGTGCGTGATATATTGCACCAAAGCAGCTAAGTCAGCTGGTAGTCCTTAGTAATAAGGACTTTAAGTTTGCCCCTTAGTCTAGTCCTTAGTAATAAGGACTTTAAGTTTGACCCTTAGTCTATTCCTTAGTAATAATGACTTTAAATTTGCCCCTTAGTCTAGTCCTTAGTAATAAGGACTTTAAGTTTGCCCCTTAGTAATAAAAAATCCATAAGTGCTTGATATATTGCACCAAAGCAGCTAAGTCAGCTGGTAGTTCTTAGTAATAAGGACTTTAAGTTTGCCCCTTAGTCTAGTCCTTAGTAATAAGGACTTTAAGTTTGTCCCTTCGTCTAGTCCTTAGTAATAAGGACTTTAAGTTTGCCCCTTAGTCTAGTCGTTAGTAATAAGGACTTTAAGTTTGTCCCTTAGTAATAAAAAAAATCCATAAGTGCTTGATATATTGCACCAAGAGCAGCTAAATTAGCTGGTAGTCCTTAGTAATAAGGACTTTAAGTTTGCCCCTTAGTCTAGTCCTTAGTAATAAGGACTTTAAGTTTGCCCCTTAGTAATAAAAAAAATCCATCAGTGATTGATCTATTGCACCAAAAGCAGCTAAATCATCTGGTAGTCCTTAGTAATAAGCACTTTAAGTTTGTCCCTTTTCTAGTCCTTAGTAATAAGGACTTTAAATTTGCCCCTTAGTCTAGTCCTTAGTAATAAGGACTTTAAGTTTGCCCCTTAGTAATAAAAAATCCATAAGTGCTTGATATATTGCACCAAAGCAGCTAAGTCAGCTGGTAGGTCTTAGTAATAAGGACTTTAAGTTTGCCCCTTAGTCTAGTCCTTAGTAATAAGGACTTTAAGTTTGCCCCTTCGTCTAGTCCTTAGTAATAAGGACTTTAATTTTGCCCATGAGTCTAGTCGTTATTAATAAGGACTTTAAGTTTTTCACTTATTAATACAAAAAATACATTAGTGATTTATATATTTAACCAAGAGCAGCTAACGTAGCTTGTAGTACTTAGTAATAAGTAATTTAAGTTTGCCCCTTAGTCTAGTCCTTAGTAATAAGGACTTTAAGTTTGCCACTTAGTAATAAAAAAAATCAATAAGTGATTGATATATTGCACAAAAAGCAGCTAAATCATATGGTAGTCCTTAGTAATAAGCACTTTAAGTTTGCCCCTTAGTCTAGTCCTTAGTAATAAGGACTTTAAATTTGCCCCTTAGTCTAGTCCTAAGTAATAAGGACTTTAAGTTTGCCCCTTAGTAATAAAAAATCCATACGTGATTGATATTTTGAACCAAAGCAGCTCACTCAGCTGGTAGTACTTAGTAATAAGGACTTTAATTTTGCCCCTGAGTCTAGTCCTTAGTAATAAGGACTTTAAGTTTGACCATTAGTCTAGTCATAAGTAATAAGGACTTTAATTTTGCCCCTTAGTCTAGTCCTTAGTAATAAGGACTTTAAGTTTGCCCCTTAGTAATAAAAAATCCATAAGTGCTTGATATATTGCACCAAAGCAGCTAAGTCAGCTGGTAGGTCTTAGTAATAAGGACTTTAAGTTTGCCCCTTAGTCTAGTCCTTAGTAATAAGGACTTTAAGTTTGTCCCTTCGTCTAGTCCTTGGTAATAAGGACTTTAAGTTTGCCCCTTAGTCTAGTCGTTAGTAATAAGGACTTTAAGTTTGTCCCTTAGTAATAAAAAAAATCCATAAGTGCTTTATATATTGCACCAAGAGCAGCTAAATTAGCTGGTAGTCCTTAGTAATAAGGACTTTAAGTTTGCCCCTTAGTCTAGTCCTTAGTAATAAGGACTTTAAGATTGCCCCTTAGTAATAAAAAAAATCAATAAGTGCTTTATATATTGCACCAAAAGCAGCTAAATCTTCTGGTAGTCCTTAGTAATAAGCACTTTAAGTTTGTCCCTTTTCTAGTCCTTAGTAATAAGGACTTTAAATTTGCCCCTTAGTCTAGTCCTTAGTAATAAGGACTTTAAGTTGGTCCCTTAGTCTAGTCCTTAGTAATAAGGACTTTCAGTTTGCCCCTTAGTAATAATAAATCCATAAGTGCTTGATATATTGCACCTAATGCAGCTAAATCAGCTGGTAGTCCTTAGTAATAAGGACTTTAAGTTTGCCCCTTAGTCTAGTTTTTAGTAATAAGGACTTTAAGTTTGCCCCTTAGTCTAGTCCTTAGTAATAAGGACTTTAAATTTGCCCTTAGTCTAGTCCTAAGTAATAAGGACTTTAATTTTGCCCCTTAGTAATAAAAAATCCATAAGTGCTTGATATATTGCACCAAAGCAGCTAAGTCAGCTGGTAGTCCTTAGTAATAAGGACTTTAAGTTTGCCCCTTAGTCTAGTCCTTAGTAATAAGGACTTTAAGTTTGCCCCTTATTCTATTCCTTAGTAATAAGGACTTTAAATTTGCCTCCTAGTCTAGTCCTAAGTAATAAGGACTTTAAGTTTGCCCCTTAGTAATAAAAAATCCATAAGTGCTTGATATATTGCACCAAAGCAGCTAAGTCAGCTGCTAGTCCTTAGTAATAAGGACTTTAAGTTTGCCCCTTAGTCTAGTCCTTAGTAATAAGGACTTTAAGTTTGTCCCTTCGTCTAGTCCTTAGTAATAATAACTTTAAGTTTGCCCCTTAGTCTAGTCGTTAGTAATAAGGACTTTAAGTTTGTCCCTTAGTAATAAAAAAAATCCATAAGTGCTTGATATATTGCACCAAGAGCAGCTAAATTAGCTGGTAGTCCTTAGTAATAAGGAATTTAAGTTTGCCCCTTAGTCTAGTCCTTAGTAATAAGGACTTTAAGTTTGCCCCTTAGTAATAAAAAAAATCCATAAGTGCTTGATATATTGCACCAAAAGCAGCTAAATCAGCTGGTAGTCCTTAGTAATAATCACTTTAAGAGTGCCCCTTAGTCTAGTCCTTAGTAATAAGGACTTTAAATTTGTCCCTGAGTCTAGTGCTAAGTAATAATGAGTTTTAGTTGGTCCCTTAGTATAGTCATAAGTAATAAGGAATTTTAGTTTGCCCCTGATTCATAAGAAATCCATCAGTGCGTGATATATTGCACCAAATGCAGCTAAATCAGCTGGTAGTCCTTAGTAATAAGGACTTTAAGTTTGCCACTTAGTCTAGTTTTTAGTAATAAGGACTTTAAGTTTGCCCCTTAGTCTAGTCCTTAGTAATAAGGACTTTAAATTTGCCCCTTAGTCTAGTCCTAAGTAATAAGGACTTTAAGTTTGCCCCTTAGTAATATAAAATCCATAGGTGCTTGATATATTGCACCAAAGCAGCTAAGTCAGCTGGTAGTCCTTAGTAATAAGGACTTTAAGTTTGCCCCTTAGTCTATTCCTTAGTAATAAGGACTTTAAGTTTGTTCCTTAGTCTAGTCCTTAGTAATAAGGAATTTAAGTTTGCCCCTTAGTCTAGTCGTTAGTAATAAGGACTTTAAGTTTGTCCCTTAGTAATAAAAATCCATAAGTGCTTGATATATTGCACCAAAGCAGCTAAGTCAGCTGGTAGTCCTTAGTAATAAGGATTTAAGTTTGCCCCTTAGTCTAGTCCTTAGTAATAAGGACTTTAAGTTTGTCCCTTAGTCTAGTCCTTAGTAATAAGGACTTTAAGTTTGCCCCTTAGTCTAGTCCTTAATAATAAGGACTTTAAGTTTGTCCCTTAGTCTAGTCCTTAGTAATAAGGACTAAGTTTGCCCCTTAGTCTAGTCCTTAGTAATAAGGACTTTAAATTTGCCCCTTAGTAATAAAAAAATCCATAAGTGCTTGATATATTGCACCAAAAGCAGCTAAATCAGCTGGTAGTCCTTAGTAATAAGCACTTTAAGTTTGCCCCTTAGTCTAGTCCTTAGTAATAAGGACTTTAAGTTTGCCCCTTAGTCTAGTCCGTAGTAATAAGGACTTTAAGTTGGTCCCTTAGTCTAGTCCTTAGTAATAAGGACTTTAAGTTTGCCCCTTATTAATAAAAAATCCATAAGTGCTTGATATATTGCACCAAAAGCAGCTAAATCAGCTGGTAGTCCTTAGTAATAAGGACTTTAAGTTTGCCCCTTAGTCTAGTTTTTAGTAATAAGGACTTTAAGTTTGCCCCTTAGTCTAGTCCTTAGTAATAAGGACTTTAAATTTGCCCCTTAGTCTAGTCCTAAGTAATAAGGACTTTAAGTTTGCCCCTTAGTAATAAAAAATCCATAAGTGCTTGATATATTGCAACAAAGCAGCTAAGTCAGCTGGTAGTCCTTAGTAATAAGGACTTTAAGTGTGCCCCTTAGTCTATTCCTTAGTAATAAGGACTTTAAGTTTGTCCCTTCGTCTAGTCCTTAGTAATAAGGAATTTAAGTTTGCCCCTTCGTCTAGTCGTTAGTAATAAGGACTTTAAGTTTGTCCCTTAGCAATAAAAATCCATAAGTGCTTGATATATTCCACCAAAGCAGCTAAATCAGCTGATAGTCCTTAGTAATAAGGACTTTAAGTTTGCCCCTTAGTCTAGTACTTAGTAATAAGGACTTTAAGTTTGTCCCTTAGTCTAGTCCTTAGTAATAAGGACTTTAAGTTTGCCCCTTAGTCTAGTCGTTAATAATAAGGACTTTAAGTTTGTCCCTTAGTCTAGTCCTTAGTAATAAGGACTAAGTTTGCCCCTTAGTCTAGTCCTTAGTAATAAGGACTTTTAAGTTTGTCCCTTAGTAATAAATATTCATAAGTGCTTGATATATTGCACCAAAGCAGCTAAATCAGCTGATAGTCCTTAGTAATAAGGACTTTAAGTTTGCCCCTTAGTCTAGTCCTTAGTAATAAGGACTTTAAGTTTGCCCCTTAGTCTAGTCCTTAGTAATAAGGACTTTAAGTTTGCCCCTTAGTCTATTCGTTAGTAATAAGGACTTTAAGTTTGTCCCTTAGTAATAAAAATCCATAAGTGCTTGATATATTGCACCAAAGCAGCTAAATCAGCTGGTAGCCCTAAGTAATAAGGACTTTAAGTTTGCCCCTTAGTCTAGTCCTTAGTAATAAGGACATAAAGTTTGTCCCTTAGTCTAGTCCTTAGTAATAAGGACTAAGTTTGCCCCTTAGTCTAGTCCTTAGTAATAAGGACTTTAAGTTTGTCCCTCAATAATAAAAATCCATAAGTGCTTGATATATTGCACCAAAGCAGCTAAATCAGCTGGTAGCCCTTAGTAATAAGGACTTTAAGTTTGCCCCTTAGTCTAGTCTTTAGTAATAAGGACTTTAAGTTTGTCCCTTAGTCTAGTCCTTAGTAATAAGGACTAAGTTTGCCCCTTAGTCTAGTCCTTAGTAATAAGGACTTTAAGTATGTCCCTTAGTAATAAAAATTCATAAGTGATTGATATATTGCACCAAAGCAGCTAAATCAGCTGGTAAATCAGCTGGTAGAAAAAATTACTAAATTCCTTAATAAATTCTAACTAGTATAATATATAATTAAACTACTACTACTACTACTACTAACAACTCACTGCAGCACCAGACCGCCTGAGGCCTACACAGCTAACTACGCTCCTCCTCCATCACAACCTGTTCAAAGTCTCCCTCTTTACACCCTCAATAAAGGTTCCTATTTTTCTTAAATCTTTCCTCATGACATCTTCCTACCCCATTTTGGGACAGCCTGCTTTTAATTTGACCCTAGAAAGTTGGCCAACAAAGATAATCTTTGAAAATACGTCAAATGATGTAAGTTTCGTAATAAAATATAATCTGTCATTAATATAAGTGATTTTAATAATTAAGATACATTTACTAGCTAGGTCAATTCCTTAAGCATAATACTTAGGAAATATTAGCATATGAAATGGTAAAGCAAAAAGTTAATTTTATTCATTTTAGGAATGATTGTAATCAATTTTTTTTCTTTTGAAGTTAATTAGGGTTTATTCATCAACCAAAAAATAACAAAGTCCAGAATTTGAGCTTGTACAGGAGGTCTAGTTGGAGGAGGCCCCAACTAGGCCTAAAAACAACAAAAAACACTGTCATATAAAAATCACTAATAAGCGACTATACCACCCCTACTCAATAGCAACTCATCAATTCTCAACATTCAACATGTTTGACCTTGTCCTTCTCTATCGATCAACCAGAAAAAAAAAAAAAATAATAACAAATTAAAGGCAAAAGAGACCGGAGAGCTGACGCACTCACCCCCATATACCCTATAACAATGTTCTTTTAACCGACTTCTAAATTCAGAGACATCGATTTTAAGTGGTTTAAATTTCAGTGCGGGTACAGGGAATTTTCAAAAGCAACACAACTGGATGAGTGGTGGAAATTTCAAAGTAAATCATAAAATTACAGCGTCTTTTGGCCTAAGGGTCCCCCTACAAGCAATCACAATCAAAGACATGTAGCTGCTTACTGCGTGCTTTACGTTGACAAAATGAAAGGCTCAGTTGCCAAAAAAACTAATTGTATGAATAAAAAAGGTGAGAAAAGCATTAAAATAATATATATTTGTAGAAATTTTAGGCACCAATCATACGGTTCTCGCCAATTCCGTATATATTTATACTTATATATATATATATATATATATATATATATATATATATATATATATATATATATATATATATATATATATATATATATATATATATATATATATATATATATATATATATATATATATATATATATATATATATATATATATATATATATATTTATTTATTTATTTATACTATATTTTATACTTGCTTATGTGCAGAGCATTTTGGCTCCCTTGGGCAAATTTTTTCCCTCTGCCTCTTTTATCTTTTAACATTCCGGTGCCGATGCAAATGAATCTATCTGATCATTAAACTGATGCCTGGTATTCAAAGCAAAGAACTGCACCTTACATTCCCCTCTTCCTCTCATGCAATCAAGTTTTCAGGTTACACGCCACAACCTAATTTTCTCAAAAGTCTTGACATCCGATTTTGATTCAATACAGTAGAATAAGAAATAACATGAAACCCAGAAAGAAAAATTAGGTCGAATAAAAAAAAACAAAAAAAACGAAGAATTAAACCTGCGGCATAAATTATTTTTTCAAAAAATGTATAGCGTTGGACCCATTTTAGGCTCTAGGGCTTCGTCTCCCTTCTGCCAGTCCTAAACTTGTTTTTCGACCAATCAGAACATTTTGAACCTTTTAGTGCGTAGTTAGCCTTATTTAGTTCTTCAAAAAAAAAATTAAATTATTTGATATTTAATAAGTGTTCCCTAATGGTTTGTTTACACATTGCGGATATCCGTCCGTATCTGTTCGAACTATGGCTAAAATAACGCTGCGTTTTAAGGCAAAGATTTCAAATTATTGCAACAGCATGACCTCTGGTCTTACCCTCTTCTGAAAGTTGTTGAACAATAGAGAGCCAAATGACACCGTTTTTCTTAGTTTTCTTATAGCCTGGGTACGCAGAATCATAGGAGCTGGGTGTAGCCTTGAATCAAAGTTATAAGATCGTGTAGCTTTTGATAATCCATACTCATGATTTTATTCATTTAAAAATCTTAGCAAGATTCCGTCCTGATTTGACCAAAACGTTGCAGAAAGCAAAAAATTTTTCTAGCACGAAAACGGACCGAATTTCCGTAGGGATTGCTAAATTCGCATGAATCTCTGCAATGTGTAAGCAAACCATAAGTGTTCGACAGTTCAATTACCTCGTTAATTTAATTGATTTTATTTTAAACACCTGGATGAACCTGGAAAATGGATAAATTTAATTGCAATTGGTTTCAGAAAAGCATTTGACCTTGTTGATCACGAAATCCTTTTAGAAAAAATGGCGGAAAAATATATACTCAGCTTTATTATTAGAATTATCAAGAGCTTCTTAACAAATAGAGAGCATACTGTGAAGTATAAAGACCAAAATTCCACTTCTCTGCCAGTTTTTTTGTGGAATTCCATAAGGAACTGTGATCGGGCCGCTGGGCTTCCTCCTCATGATACATGAAATTGCTACTGAGCTGGAGGACAGATGGAAATACGTTTAAGACTTGGCCTTAACGGAAATCGTATCTAAGGATTTGAAGAGCAACATGGTCGTGAATAAAGACAAATACTCGGTCACAACATTTTCTTTTCTTCGGAATACTCAACCGTCTTTCGAACCTCCTATTGCTTCTCAGCTAATAAGTCATAAAATAAATTTATTTGGTGTGGCGATTTCTTCTGACCTCTTATGGCGGGAGAATACAAAGACAATTGTAAAAAAAGCCGACGGCGCAATCCAAATGCTACAAATACTGAAAAAATTACGGGTTCCTAAGGACAAGCTGAAGCTAGTATTTTGCACTTTCATCCGCCCCTTAGTTGAATATACTTGTCCGGTTTGGCACTTTGCCCTTACCCAGAATGAAACTGATAAAATAAAACGAGCAAATCACTGCAAATCATTCATGGCGGTTCCCCTCTACCTTACTCCTTTTACCTCAAAGAATTTAAACTTGAATCCCTTTCTTCCCGCCGAGAAAAATTATGCCAAAGATTTGGCTCCTCCCTTCTCTGACATCCCATCTACCGATCATTCCTTCCCCCACCTTTCGTCCTTATAAGATCTCGTCGCCCCAGGGAAGTGGCTGGTAAGGTTCCGAAACTGACCCCAGTCCACTGTAACACCATGCGCTACAGTAAAAGCTTTGTGCCAAGCTTTATGAAATATTACAATGATCTCTAGTGTTTTTATTCTTTAGTTTATTTTATCCTGACGAAGTTTTATCAGACAATTTTATTCTCAATCTCAAGTGTTTTTACCATTTAGTCTGTTTATTCTGACGAAGTTTTATCAGACAACTTTATTTGGCAAATTATGACTAAGAGACATCATATTTGGGCTTTGCCCACAAGAGCTATGTCTCGTTTTTGAATTAAATGAATTTGAAATTAATAGCCGAAGCATCTTTTTGGTACTTAAGTTATTACAAGGCAATACCACGAACATGCAAGCCAGTGCTTCTAAGCTAAGAGTTCATACATTGATTAAAGTGGGCCGGAACGATTTGGCTTCTTAGCACCTCAATGTTAGTGCAACTTCCAGTTCTTCCAGTCTTCCAGTGCAGCTTCCAGTGTTTCACTTCCATTATATAGGATTGAATAGACCACAGGTTTTTATTTTTTACCTTAGCCTTCTTTAGCTATCTATAGATTATAGTAAGGGTGTTTGGGGGCAACGCCTTCTCTGTGTTATTACTTCACCCTTCTAACTAATACTCTTCTCTGACCGTCTCTGTGTTATTAGCAAAATCCAGTGACCAGCGATTGAATTAGGATTTGTTTTTGTTTCTCAGCGTTGCTCAGAAGGATTTGGGATAAACTGAGAAGTATTGATCAAGTCTTGTCTCAAATGTGAGAGGACCTGGTGCCAAAAGTAGTTTTTTTAGGTTTTAAAATATTTGACCTTTAGACCTTTTAAATTCGAATTTAGACCTTTAAAATAAAGGTCTAGAAAAAAAAGTACAAAAAAAGGTCTAGAAAAAAGTGCAGATAAATAAAATTGAATCGAATTTTGGTTAATATTTCTTTTTTCAAGCTAGCCAATAATTTTTCATATTTTCCTATCTAAATTTTACATTCGCAATTATAAATCACCACCATCTTGATGACAACTATATTACCTTTACACTGTCATTTCAAAAGAAATTAATCACCTTTACGAAAACGACAATGAACTTGAAACATATCTATTTTGAATTTTCGTTTCTAGGTCTGAAGATGCCCGATCAAGGGGCTTAACGAACTACCTTCACTTTTACTTAATTTTTTATTATACCCTCTTAAACTCCATATAATTATCACTATTTATTCCAGGGAATGTGTTTTGATTTGGGTGAGCCAAACGGTTTGATGCGCTATTTCCTTTCTTTTGGGAAATCTGGCTGTTAGAAGATTTTTGCCAAAAAAAAATGTTAACATCCGTTACTTTGACGGCACGAGCATGAACGCTAACATTGCATTCATCAAATAGACAAAGCACATTATCTACTATTGTTGCAAAAGCTTACTGTCACTGAACGGTAGTAAAATCCATGATCTATAAAATTTGCTGCTGTTTTTTTCCTTGAAAATCTGCTAAATTGTTGTTTCAAGTAAAATGGCATTTTCCAATATCAAATTAAAAAAAAAAGTTTTCTTAAATAAAGGTAAAGAGGGATTTTTAAACTTAAAACGAACAGGAATTATTTCGTATATTAGGCGGCCTGCCCTCTCCTGAACTCCTCGCATTGATGCTGAGGTTTTATAGTGGTTTCAAATTGCTTCTAATCCATATCCACGGCCCTTGTGATTAAGCACTTCTTCTTACAGAATTGGAGCAAAAAGTCCAATCTTTCGCATCGTGAAAAGAAAAGTTTCGTGTAAAGAAAATTAAATAACTGATTTATCAAACAGTTCTTAGTAACGAACTGTAAGTTAGGAGCGACCCGGCTCAATAGTAACGGAAACTCTAGAAAACGGAATTTTGATACCAATAGATACATCAAAAGAATCAAATTTTAATGCTGAGTTCAAATATATAACTTTAATCAATTTTAGTCTTACCTATCAAAAGTTACGTACCTGAGAAAATTTGGCTGATTTTCGAAAAAAGGGGGAAAGACCCCCTAAAAGTTATAGAACCTTAACGAACATCACACCATCATATTCAGCGTATCAGAAAACCCTACTGCAGAAGTTTCAAGCTCCTATATACAAAAATGTGGAATTTTGCATTTTTTGCTAGAAGAAAGATCACGGATGCGTGTTTATTTGTTTGTTTTTTTCCCAGGGGTGATCGTATTGACCCAGTGGTCCTAAAATATCGGGGGAGGGCCCATTGGAACGCAAAATAAAAGTTCTAGTGCCCTTTTAGTAGAATGGCCCCTATTGATCGTGACAGCACACCAAATATGGGCATAGAATACTGACAGCACACCATATATGGGCATAGACTCTGAACCCCACCCCAAATATGGGCATAGAGTCATTAGGGAGAACACGTTGTTAATGGGGTCAATGACCTAAATATCAAAGTGTGTCAACAACAACAACATCGACCTTGACATTCGCTGAGAGCGTGCACTTACAACAACAACAACATCGACCTTGGAACACCTGTGCTGTCGACCTCAATTCACCTATCGTGAATCAATAATTCCGCTTAGAAACAACAAATTAATTCCCCTTTCTTGACAGATCAATCAACCAATGACATCATCTGTCAGACTTTAAAAATTTTCGCCTAGAAACGATTCTCCAGGAATAGATCCAAGTCTTTAATTTCATTGCCTCGGAAACAACTCTTTTGGTCGAACTCCAAAGGATATTAATAACCAAAGGCCATGGAAACAATTCTCCAAGAAACATCTTAGCGATGAATTGTTTTAGCGCGGGAATCAGGTTTCTTATTAATTTGAAATGCATTAGCGCAGAGATGCCAAAAACAAAAGGAACACACTGAAATTACGTTTAGGGATTATTTGGACGAAACCGTTTTAGACAGGTTATGGAACTATTTCGGCGAAACAGTTAGAGACATTTTGAAAGAAGATTTTAGGAAAGGTTTTAGAAGAGAATTTGAGGGTGAAACTCTGTGGTCGTTATAATACACAAGTTCCATTTGAACAGTGTTGTGAGGTCCTCTACCCCAACCCTAAAGGGTTCCGATCCCCCACCCCAACCCCGAAGGAAGCCCCCGGTACTCAAAGGTCCCACAAGCTCCCAAAGAGTCCCAGCCCCCCAAACGCCCTCCTCAGACCCTCAAAGGCCCTCTTCTGGTCCTCAAAGGGCCCCCGGACCCCCAAAGGGCACCCGAACCCCAGAGGCCCTCCCCCCGGTCCTCAAAGATCCCCCGGGTCCGAGAAGCGTCGCGGGCCAGGAATGCGCCGCATGGGGATGCGCCGCAGGGGATGCGCCGCGGGTCGGGGGAAGCGCCACAGGGATGCGCCGCACGGATGCGCCACAGGGATGCGCCGCAGGGATGCGCCGCAAGGATGCGCCGCAGGGATGCGCCGCAGGGATGCGCCGCAGGGATGCGCCGCAGGAATGCGCCGCAGGAATGCGCCGCAGGGATGCGCCGCACAAAGTAAACTAAAAAGTAAAAATTTCGAACTTTGATCCCCCAAACGCTCTCCTCAGACCCCCAAAGGCCCTCCTCTGGTCCTCAAAGGTCCCCTGGGCACCCAAAGGGCCAACCGGCCCCCAAGGGTCCCCCGGGCCCCCAAAGGTCCCCCTCCGGTCCCCAAAGGTCCACTGGGCTCCCAAAAGACCACCCAATCCTCAAGGGCCCCGGATCCCCAAACGCCATCCCTGGGTCCCAAAGGCCCTCCCCCGGTCCCCATACATGCACACAAAAACTTACACACACACACAAAAACTTACACACACACAAAAACTTACATACACACAAAAACTTACATACACAAAAAAACCTTACACACACACAAAAAACTTACATACACACAAAAAACTTACACACACACAAAAACTTACACACGCACAAAAAAACTTACATGCACACAAAAATTTACACACACACACACAAACAAAAATTACACACACACACACACGAACACACACACACACGCGAAAAAAAATACACACACACAAAAACAAAAACACACACAAACACACAAACAAACTAAAACAAGAAAACAAAAAAAACTCACACACACACGCAAAAGAAAATAAAAACACACACACACACAAACTTACACACACACACACACACGAAAACTTACACACACACGCCAAAACTTACACACACAGAAACTTACACACACACACTCACACACACACAAATTTATACACACACACACACATAAAAAACTTACACACACAAAAACTGACACACACACACACACACACAAACTTACACACACACACAAAAAACTTAAATCCACACACAAAAGCTTAGAAATAAAAAAACTTACGCACACACACACAAAAACTTAGACCCACACGCAAAAACTTACATGCACACAAAAACTTACATGCACACAAAAACTTACCCACACACAAAAACTTACACACACCCACAAAAACTTACACACACACAAAAACTTACAAACACACACACACATCAAAACTTACACACACACACGCAAAAACTTACACACACACTCAAAAACTTACACACACACACACACAAACTAACACACACACACACACAAAAACTTACACATGCACACGGAAACTTACATGCACACAAAAACTTACATGCACACAAAAACTTACACACACACACACACACAAAACTTACACACACAAACACATGAAAACTCACACACACACTCCAAAACTTACACACACAAAAAAAATTACACACACACACACACACAAAAAACTTAATAATGAACACAAAAAAAACTCAATCAAACATGAACACTATAATACACACACACACACACAAAACTTCCACACACACACACACGAAAACATAAAAAAACACAAAACAACAAACTAAAGCAAACAAATAAACAAACACAAACACACACAAAAACTAACACATCCACACTAAAACTTACATGCACACAAAAGCTTACATTCACACAAAAACATACACACACACACACACACACACACAAGACTTACGCACACAAACACGTGAAAACACACAAACACCCGCAAAAACTTACACTCACACAAAAACTAACACACACACACACAAACAAAAACTTACAAAAGAACACAAAAAAAACTCACACACACACTCACAAAAACTTACACACACACACACACGAAAAACTTACACACACACACACTAAAACTTACACACACACGCCAAATCTTACACACACAAAAACTTACACATGCACAATAAAACATACACACACACACACTCAAAAACTTACACACACACACACACAAACTTACACACACACACACACACAAAAACTAACACAATAACACATCAAAAAACCCACACACACACGCACAAAAACTTACAAACACACACACACAAAACTTACACGCACACACACGAAAACTTACACACACACGTCAAAACTTACACACACAAAAACATACACACACACACACACACACACACAAAAAAATACACACACACACAAAAACAAAAAAAAAAAAAAAAAAAAAAAAAAAAAAAAAACACAAAAAAAAAAAAAATTAAACAAAAACAAAAAAAAATAACAAACAAAAACAAAAGCTTAAACAAACAAAAAATAACACGAACACAAAAAAACTAAAACCCACACGCAAAAAATAACAATCAAACAAAAACTAACATGCACGCAAAAACTTACAAAAACGCAAAGAAACTTACACACACACACAAGAAAACTAACACACACACAAAAAAAACTTACACAAACACAAAAACTTACACACACACACACACACAAAAACTTACACAAGCACACGAAAACTTACATGCACACAAAAACTAACACACACACACACACACACGAAAACTTACACACACACACACACTTCAAATCTTAAACACACAAAAGCTTAGACACACAAAAAATAACACACACACACACTAAAACTTACACCCACACACAAAAACTTACATGCACACAAAAACTTACATGCACACAAAAACTTACACACACACTAAAACTTACACGCACACACACGAAAACTTACACACACACGCCAAAACTTACACACACACACGAAAACTTACGCACACACACACACACACACACAATACTTACACATGCACACGAAAACTTACATGCACATAAAAACTTACATGCACACAAAAACTTACACACACTCACAAAATCTTACACTCACACACAAAAACTGAAACACACACACACGAAAACTTACACACACACACGAAAACTTACACACACACACACAAAAACTTACACACACACATGAAAACAAACACACACACACGAAAACTAACACACACACATAAAAACTTAGACACAAACACAAACTAAAACACACACACACACAAAAAAACAAACACAAGCACAATAAAACTTACATGCAAACAAAAACTTACATGCACACAAAAACTTACACACACACACACACACACACACACAAACACACACACACACACACACACAAAACTCACACACACACACACACAAGAAAACTTCCACACACACGCCAAAACTTACATACAAACAAAAACTTACACACACACACACACAAAACTAACACAGGCACACGAAAACTTACATGCACACAAAAACTTACATGCACACAAAAACTTACACACACACACACACACACAAAACTCACAAAACACACACACACAAAACTCACACACACACACACGAAAACTTACACACACACGCCAAAACTTACACACACACACACACAAAATAAAACACCCAAACAAACAAACAAAAAAAAAACTTAAACATCAAAACAACAAAAAAAAACACACACACGCACAAAAACTTACACACACACACACACACACAAAACTTACACACACACAAACACGAAAACTCACACACACACCCCAAAACTTACACACACAAAAATTACACACACACACACACACACACAAACTTACACACACACACACAAAAAACTTACACACACACACAAACACACACAAACTTACAAACACACACAAAAACTTACACCCACACACGAAAGCTTAGACACACAAAAACTTACACACACACACACAAACTTACACCCACACTCAAAAACTTACATGCACACAAAAAATTACATGCACACAAAAACTTACACGCACACAGACAAAACTTACACACACGCACAAAAACTTACACACACACACGCAAAAAATCACACACACACAAAAACTTACACACACACACACACACACTTACACATGCACATGAAAACTTACATGCACACAAAAACTTACACACGCACACACAAAAAACTTACACACACAAAATCTTAGACACACAAAAACTTACACACACACACACACACAAAACTTACACACACACACAAAAACTTACACCCACACGCAAAAACTTACATGCACACAAAAACTTACATGTACACAAAAACTTACACACACACTAAAACTTACACACACTCACAAAAACTAACACACACACACACAAACTTACACACACACACGAAAAATAACTCACACAAAAACACAAAAAAAAAAACACAAACAAAAAATAAAAAAGAACAATATAAAATACATTAAAAAAAAAAATTACATTCACACCAAAAATTACACACACTCACAAAAACTTACACTCACACACAAAAAATAACACACACACACGAAAACTTACAAATACACATTAAAACTTACACACACACACAAAAGAACTTACACACACACAAACATGAAAACTTACACACACACACGAAAACTTACACACACACTCCAATACTTACACACACACAAAAACTAACACACACACACACACACAAAAACTTACACATGCACACGAAAACTTACATGCACACAAAAACTTACATGCACACAAAAACTTACACACACACACACACACAAAAACACAAACACACACACCAACAAAAATCTCACACACACACACACACACACACACGAAAACTCACACACACACGCCAAAACTTACACACACACAAAAACTTACACACTCACACACACACACACAAAACTTACACATGCACACAAAAACTTACATGCACACAAAAACTTACATGCACACAAAAACTAACACACACACACACACACACAACACACACACACACACACACTAAAACTTACACACACACGCCAAAACTTACACACACACAAAAACTAACACACACACACACACACACACACACACAGACACACACAAAAAAACTTACACATGAACACAACAAAAACTCACACACACACACGCACAAAAACTTACAAACACACACACACACACACAAAAATTACACACACACACACGAAAAATTACACACACACGCCAAAACTTACACACACAAAAACTTACACACACAAACACAAACACACACACACACACACACACAAAAAAACAAAAAAAAAAACACACAAAAAAAACATAAAAAAAAAAAAACAAAAACAAAAACAAAAACAAACACACAAAAAAATAAACACACACACACAAGCAGAGACACACAAAAAATGACACACACACACAAAAACTTACACCCACATGCAAAAACTTACATGAACACAAAAACATACATGCACACAAAAACTTACACACACACAAAAACTTACACACACGCACAAAAACTTACACACACACACACAAAAACTAACACACACACAAAAACTTAAAAAAACAAACACACACACAAATAAAAACTTACACATGCACACGAAAACTTACATGCACACAAAAACTTACACACACACACACACACACACACTAAAACTTACACACAAACAAGTAAAAACTTACACACACAAAATAATAGACACACAAAAACTTACACACACACACACAAAAACTTACATGCATACAAAAACTTACATGCACGCAAAAACTTACACACACAAAAACTTACAAACAGTCACAAAAACTTACACACACACACAAAAACTTACACACACACACACCAAAACTAACGCACACACACGAAAACTTACACACACACACGCCAAAACTTACACACACACAAAAACTTACACACTTACCATATCACAGTTACATTGTCTTAATTTTTCAAATTTCATTTTGAATTTCTGTCGTGAAATGCAAGAGTTGGAATATTTCAGTAGTGACTTGTTGTGCTTTACCTTCTCACAGTTACATTCTCTTGATTTTTCGAAGTTCATTTTGAATTTCTGTCATGAAATGCAAGAGTTGGAAAATTGGGGTCTTAGTCCACCAGCCCGAATGGTGGAAATCCACTAGCTCAGTATTGGGGTCCCAGTCCACCAGCCTGAACGGTGGAAATTCACTAGCTCAGAATTGGGGTCTTAGTCCACCAGCCTTAATGGTGGAAATCCACTAGCTCATTTTTGGGGTCTCAGCCTACCTTTCTTATTGTTGTAAATTATCTTTTTATTTTTGTTTTGTTTAACTTATCATGCGCGATAATTATTTGTTAACCTAACCTTTTCCGGTGAGTATGGTTAGGTTAGACTAGATTAAGTTCGGTTAGGTTAAGTTAGGTTAGGTTAGCCCACGTACGCTTCACTTAGGTTAGCTTAGGTTAGGTGAGAGACAGGCAAAAAGTTAGGTGTATGATTAGGTTAGGTTAGGTTAGATTAAGTTAGGTTAGGTTAAGTTAGGCTAGGTTAGGTTAGCCTACGTACGCGCGTGTACGTAGGCTAACCTAGCCTAACCTAACTTAACCTAACCTAACTTAATCTAACCTAACCTAACCTAATCATACACCTAACTTTTTGCCTGTCTCTCACCTAACCTAAGCTAACCTAAGTGAAGCGTACGTGGGCTAACCTAACCTAACTTAACCTAACCTAACTTAATCTAGCCTAACCTAACCATACTCGCCGGAAAGATTAGGTTAACTTATCATGAGCGCTCATGATAAGTTAACCTAACCTAACTTAAACAGTGAATTTCCACCATTCAGACTGGTAGACTGAGACCCCAATATTGAGCTAGTGGATTTCCACCATTCAGGCTGATGGACTAAGACCCCAATTCTGAGCTAGTGGATTTCCACCGTTCAGGCTGGTGGACTGGGATGCCAATACTGAGCTAGTGAATTTCCACCATTCAGGCTGGTGGACTAAGACCCCAATTGTCCAACTCTTGCATTTCATGACAGAAATTCAAAATGAACTTCGAAAAATCAAGAGAATGTAACTGTGAGAAGGCAAAGCACAACAAGTCACTACTGAAATATTCCAACTCTTGCATTTCACGACAGAAATTCAAAATGAAATTTGAAAAATTAAGACAATGTAACTGCGATATGGTAAGTGTGTAAGTTTTTGTGTGTGTGTAAGTTTTGGCGTGTGTGTGTGTAATTTTTCGTGTGTGTGCGTTAGTTTTAGTGTGTGTGTGTTTGTTAGTTTTTTTGTGTGTGTGTAAGTTTTTTTGATTGTGTGTAAGTTTGTGTGTGTGTAAGTTTTTGTGTGCATGTAAGTTTTTGTGTGCATGTAAGTTTTTGCGTGTGGGTGTAAGTTTTTGTGTGTGTGTGTGTGTAATTTTTTGTGTGTATAAGCGTTTGATTTTGTTAGTTTTTACGTGTGTGTGTGTAAGTTGTCATGTGTGTGTTTGTGTGTGTAAGTTTTTGTGTGTTTGTTTGTTTTGGTGTGATTGTGTTTGTTTGTGTGTGTGTGTGTGTGTGTGTGTGTAATTTTTTGTGTGTGTGTATGTTTTTGTGTGTGTGTAAGTTTTTGTGCGTGTGTGTAAGTTTTTGTGTGTGTGTAAGTTTTTGTGTGCATGTAAGTTTTTGTTTGAATGTAAGTTTTTGAATGTGGGTGTAAGTTTTTGTGTGTGTGTGTAAGTTTTGTGTGTCTCATCTTTTGTGTGTGGGTGTTAGTGTTTGTGTGTGTTTGTTCGTTTGTTTGTTTTTGTGTGTGTGTGTAAGTTTTTTGTGTGTGTGTGTGTATTTTTTTGTGTGTGTGTGTGTTTGTATGTGTGTAAGTTTTTGTGTGTGTAAGTTTTGATGTGTGTGTGTGAGTTTTCGTGTGTGTGTGTGTGTATGTGTTTGTGTTTGTGTTTGTTTGTAAGTTTTTGCGCGTGTGTGTGTGAGTTTTTGTTGCGTTCATGTGTAAGTTTTTTTTGTTTTGTGTGTGTGTGTGTGTGTGTGTAATTTTTTGTGTGTGTGCAATTTTTTTCGTGTTTGTGTAATTTTTCGAGTGTGTTTGTTTGTGTGAGTTTTGTGTGTGTGTGTGTGTGTGTGTAAGTTTTTGTGTGCATGTAAGTTTTTGTGTGCATGTAAGTTTTCGTGTGCATGTGTAAGTTTTTGTGTGTGTGTGTGTGTGTGTGTGTTTTGTGTGTGTGTAAGTTTTCGTGTGTGTGTGTAAGTTTCTGTGTGTGTGTGTGTGAGTTTGTGTGTGTGTGTGTGTAAGTTTTTGTGTGCATGTAAGTTTTGTGTGCACGTAAGTTTTCGTGTGCATGTGTGTTTGTGTGTGTGTGTGTGTTTTGTGTGTGTGTAAGTTTTGGCGTGTGTGTGTAAGTTTTCGTGTGTGTGTGTGTGTTTTCATGTGTGTGTGTGTAAGTTTTTGTGTGTGTGTGTGTAAGTTTTCGTGTGTGTGTGTAAGTTTTCGTGTGTGTGTGTAAGTCTTTGTGTGTGCGTGTAAGATCTTGTGCGTGTATGTAAGTCTTTGTGTGCATGTAAGT